>NC_077228.1:35961603-36099103 GCF_027887165.1 Monodelphis domestica | reverse complement strand
TCTCTGTCTCTCTCTTCTCTTTCTCTCCTCTCTATCTCTGTCTCATCTGTCTTCCCCCCGCCTCACACACACATACACACCCCTCCTCACTTTCATCTTTCCCCCACCAAACTGCACACATTGGGGGGGGATGCTCAGAATGATGCCTGGGTAACAAGACCATGGGCTTCTGGGGGAAATCAAGGGGTCTCATTAATAAGATTTGCCTGATGGACACCAAGTTATTTATGCCTAAATAGAAGAAATCACCACACTAAGCACTTTTCAGCAAACGAGCCCACCGGGAAAGGACACGGGCTATTCTCCAGGTCAAGACCACGGGATGGAGTTTGGGAAATTCTAAGCTGCTGCCTCATTCCAAATGTGCGGCGTTTTCTCTGTCAGAAATACAGTCACAATCGTAGCTTCAGAAACTTACTCCCAGTGTCACAGACTATAAAACCGAGCCAACACCACTGGCGGAAAATGAAAGGAAATGTTGACCTTTTATTGGAAGTGGAGTTTGTATGCTCCTAACCGAGAAGAGGAAAGTTTGGGTGTCTGTAAAATATTTATAAATTCACCCGGAAATATTCTGCCACTGTTTTTAAGTCTTAAGTCTGTTTTTTCCCCAGTTCAACAAGGTTGCTCTATGTATCCATTCATGACAGCTCCCTGAAGGGTGTCTGTCCATGGGAACCACTTGGGGGTGGGAGGGCGTGCAATGGGAAGGGGGAGGTGATCCATACCAGGATTTTAATCAGAGTAGGGAAATCCCAGTGTGAAAACTCCCTCCAGCATTACAGATCAGAAAACCAACCTGAGTTGAACTTAACTTGGAATCTTAAAATGATTTCCCTGATTAGCTGCAGCCATTCTCCTAGTAGGTAAGAGGGGCAGGACTAGAACTCCGGTCTTTCTGACTCCAAAATACACCTTTTTCCCATGTCACACTCCCTCTCTTGAACCGCCATATTATAGGAAATGAATGTAGGTTTTCCTGTTTTTCTTAAGACTCTTTTCCTCAAATTAAGTCTGAGCCCACATTAATCCACAGCATTTATGAATAAACGTTCTCTAACTCTCGCAAAGTCCCCATGCTTTGGCACAAAGACGGGGCAGTGTATTGTCACGGATGAGTCATCAGGAAGATCTGAGTTCAAATCCTGCTTCAGATACTCTCAAATTGTGTGATGCTGGACAAGTCATTTATGTTCTCTCAACCTTAGTCTCCTCATCTGAGGAATGAGGATAAAAATAATATCAATCTCACAAGATTATAGTAAAGACTCAGTAAGATAACACATGTGAAGTGCAAACCTTAAAACACTATTAGTGTTGTTGTTGTGACCTGTGGCAAAGGGTTTTGCATTGCAAAATCCTTCAAAGGAAATACAGTCTTTTCTTTCTTTTTTTTTAAACTTTTACCTTCCATGTCAGAATCAATACTGTGTATTGGCTCCAAGGCAGAAGAGTGGTCAGGGCTAGGCAATGGGGTCAAGTGACTTACCCAGGGTCACATAGCTAGGAAGTGTCTGAGGTCAGATTTGAACCCAGGACCTCCCATCTCTAGGCCTGGCTCTCCATCCACTAAGCCACCTAGCTTTTCCCCAAATATAGTCTTTTCATGTGCCCTTTATGGTAATTTCTCACAGAACCTAAACTATTCATATGGGGAAAATATAAAAATACTAACAAAGGTCTTGATTTGGAGCTTTAAAAATTGTAATGTCATTTACAAATATTATTTTTATTCATCCTCATAACACCATCATAGGATGTAAACACTATTATAATCCCCATTTTACAGATGAGAAAACAGAGGCAGACAGAGGTTCCTTCCATGACTTGCCCACTAAGGTCACAAGGCTAGTAAATGTCTGATGCTCGATTTGAATTCAGATCTTCCTGACTCTAGGTCCACTCTATCCAATGGGCTGCTTTTTGGTGACTCTTTCAGGTCACAAGTACACAACCATGAACCACCTTTATACAGTTAAATTCAATAAATATCTAGAAGTATTTAGCTTATATAAGGTATCAAGACAGTAGATCAAGATGACCCAGGTTCAAGCCTTGGCTTCAACACATTCAGTCTACAAAACCCTGGGAAAAAAACCAATTAACTTCTCCGTGCTGGCAACTCTTTAAAATTATAAGCTGCAAGGGGCAGCTGGGTGGCTCAGTGGACAGAACCAGGCCTAGAGACAAGAGGTCCTGGGTTCAAATCTGACCTCAGACACTTCCCAGCTGGGTGACCCTGGGCAAGTCACTTAACCCCCATCACCTAGCCCTAACCACTCTTCTGCCTTGGAACTAATACACAGTATTGACTGTAAGAGAGAAGGTGAGGGCTTTAAAAGTGAATGAATGAATGAATGAATGAATGAATGAATGAATGAATGAATGAATGAATGGACAAACCATCAAATAAATAATTAAATAATTGGATGATTTGATAGATAAATAAATAAATGAAATTACAGGCTGCAGAAAAGTTGTAGACATGTATCAGAGAGAGGAATTCCAACCCAGGGATGCCCTACAACAAAGACATCACCAGTCTGGATTAGAAAGCACAGGAAAGAGAGGAAGGACAAGAAAGAATGTCTGAGAGAAGAAGGGGAAAAGGGAGGGAGGAGGGAAGGAAGGATTTTTTGTATTATGAATAGAAAAAAGTGCTAGGCACATTTAAGAAAGTCAAATACTTAAGAAAATCAAATATTTATATACTTGTTGACCTGAATAAATATGTTCAGTTTCTCATTTATAATTTCTTTCTGCTCAGATAATATTTTCTAAGCTTATTCTATTCTCCAATATAACTTCTAAAACAGTGATTCAGGACCTTGTTCTGCATCAGAAAAAAATTTTGAAAAGACAATAATTCCATAAATATCACAATTTTCATTATATTACATAATGTATGCAGGATACTTGTCAAAACTTAAAGCACTAAGAAAGATAGCTAGAGAGAGACTGGTAGAACATTAAGGAAAAGCTTAGTGCATTCCAATAAGCCAATTCCTACCCTTGAATATAGTATACTCTAAAGGGGGAAGACAATATATTGGGGGAAAGAGGAGGAAGACAATAAGAATCATGTAACCATGGGGAAAAAATTAAAATAAATTAATTAATTTAATTAAAATTTTAATATATGTCAGGGGTATTGTAAAGGGTTAAGAGAAGGGTAGTTAACTATTCAGGGACAATGCATCGGGTGAGGAAGAGGAGGGGAAAAAAGTTCAGTGGAATCTGGGGTGGTTGGGGAAGCACTGGCTGGGTCATTCCCAAATTGGTGACCCAGGGAGAGAGAGTCCCCAATCGAAAGATTATGGTCTAGAGGATGGCTCAAAAGATAAGTCTAGGAAGAGCCTATTCTTGATAAGCAGCCAGATTTTGTTAATAATAATAATATTAGTAATAATAATAATAATAATAATAATAATAATAATTGTTAACATTTATATAGTGCTTTAAGGTTTGCAAAAATCTTTATATATATTATTTCATTAGATGTGAGTCTCACAACAATCCAGGGAGGAAGGTTCTACCATTATTATCTTCATTGTACAGTTAAGGAAACTGAGGCTGAGCCATAAAATGACTTTCCCAGGAACAAATATCTTGTAAACGTCTGAGGCAGGATGCAAACTTTAGGACTTATTGCCTTTAAGTCTGCCACTCTATCTACTACGCCACCTGATTGCCTGTATCTTTTTTTTTTTTAATCCTTACCTTCTGTCTTAAAATCAATGAATTCCAAGGCAGAAGAGAGGTAAGGGCTAGGCAAATGGGGTGAAGTGACTTTAGGAAGTGTCTGAGGCCAGATTTGAATCCAGGATCTCTCGTCTCCATGCCTGGCTCTCTATCTACTGAGCCACCTAGCTGCCTGAGTTGCCTTTATCATAACATTTTTCATCATTTATGCTTGGGTTAGCTGAGGTTACTGTGTGTACACATCTGTTCTATAGGGGTGGCAGAAGAGATTATCTATTGAAATACCAAGGGACTTTGGAGAGAGGTGCCATGTAAATAGAGAAGACAGTCATGTCAACTGTTACTACAAGCTGATTTAAAAAAAAAAGAGGACAAGCCCAGATCACGCATCAAATTTCCTCTTGGGCGTTTGGATATTGGGTTACCCAGTCAAAGACTGCCATTTGTCAAGGGCAGTTGCAGCTCCCATGAAGAGTGCTCATTTCAAAAGACCTACCTTTAAATGTATGTTTACTGTGTCATTCAGTGACTGAACTGTGGTGACAGATGTCTGGCCAATAAGCCATCTCAAAGGAGGGTAAATGGACATCTAAATCCATAGATAATCTGCAATCTGATTCTTTTCTATAGAAAAGTGAAAGATTTATCTTAAAAACTTGGTTGTTTAAAAAATGCAAATGCTCCCATTAAGCCATGATTCTTAAAAGCAGGTTGATTGATCTAGAGCTAGGAAGGACTCCAGAGGCAACTCCAACTCTTAGTTGGACAGAGGAGGACACTGAGGCCCAAGTGAATTAATTATCCAAGATCACATAGATAGTATCAAAATTGGAATTGGAATCCAGGTTCTCTGACTCATGTTCATCCCCATGCATGGACCACCCAATTAATTCTTCATCTAGAAGGAGTAGAATTATTTTATATGGATCCAGAGGACAGAACTTGGACTGAGAGTGGAAGTTAGAAGGCAACAGATCCTGGCTAAATATACCCCAAAATTTCATAAAATTGAGTTATATCCTTCCTGGTGACTTGATCAATCAAATTCAGGCTTCACAAAGATTCCAGAGGCAGAGAGGGAAAACACTCATTCTTAGAAGTTAATCTCCAAATCGATGGTGGCAACATCTCATCATCTGGGTTTTATTACCCAGAAGCCTTGGAAGAGGGAAGAGCACAAAGGAAGGAGCATTCTTGCTATTGTGAATGAGGTCAACTTCTTAATTTCTTAGGTCTGTTCTAAAGGGATAGTAAGATGGTCTAAGAAAAAATAATGGAAAACATCCCTTTTTAGTCCAAAGGGTAGACCATTGGACTAGGAACATTGGAAACATGAATTCCTGAGAATACATTAGAATAAATTGCCCTTAAAGTATAATGTACTCGTTTTCTAATGAGGTTGGAAAATTGCCTGACTGCAAGGTAGAGAAGCAGTGCCTTAGAGAAGCTAGTTTTGAAAAAGCTTATCCACACTGGAGCTTCTATTCAGGGAAGTCGTTTGAAAAATGAAGCGACTGCTAGATACATACTTTCAATGACCCAAATGAGTTTTCATCTACACCATAGATATTCATAGTACACTTTCTGTAAACAAAGCCTTGCCCAAATGATCGGGGAAATGGCCAAATAAATTGTGGTACACTGATGTAATAAAATGCTATTATGCTGGGGAAAAAACTATGAAAACGATGAGTAGAGAAAAGCATGAATGGATGCAAAGTGTAGAAATCAGCACCAGGAAAACAATATACACGATGATTACAGCAACCAAAATGGAAAGAACAAACACTCTAAAGCACGTAAGAAATGAAAGCATGAAATTATATGAACTTGGGGCCAAAGAAGAAATATCCTACTTCTCGTACTTCTTTACAGAAGTGAGAGACTATGGATGTGGACCAATCTTTATAATAAAAAAAAAGATTTTCACATATCGGTGTGTTTTGTAGAATGTTCTTCTTTTTTATTGTAAAGGATGAGTCTGGGGTGGAGAGCAATATTTTGGGAAATAAGCAGGATATAAAATCAAAAAAATTAATAAAAACTTGACATAGAAACAGGAAGAAATGAAAGAGAAACATTTGTTTCTTTAGTTTTCTACAATTTCTTTCAGGCATGAAATTTTTTAAATGCCTTTCATTTAGGTAACAAACTGGGTTAAAATGTTCTAATCCACAGTAAAGTCAGTGAAAGTTGCAATATTTTTCTTGAAATTCTATCCTTTTGCCTGTTCTCTATCCTCTCCTTCCTCAAATCAACTTCAACTAAGCCCTTAGTGATTTTTCTGTCAGAAAATCACACAAACAGAAACTGGAACACAAATACTGTTGTTGGTGAATACCAACAGAATTGAGCACATGGCTTAATGGATAAGTTCCTAAGATGGGCATAAATGGCTTTGTTGGCATTCGTAGCCAAAAATATAAGACCATGATGTAAGTTGACATTTCTCACACAGAATGAAAAACACTCCTTTTTAAAAAGTACTCTTAAAAAAAAAAAGAAAAAATAGCCTCATTCGAACCCAAAAGTGACAGTGTAGGCATGAAGACTAATAAATACTGATGATGAAACCCTTATCAATATTTTATTCATGTTTTCTATACCTCACAGGATACAGAGGTCAGAGGGATAGTTAACACCAATTTTACTGGTATAAGAAATTCCAAGGTGAGGAGATACCCTGTACCAATGTACCTTTTCTGCAATTTAGAGAATTGCCTAAATCTGAGAAGTTAAATGGCTTACTATGGGATACACAACTAGTATGTGTCAAAGGTAGGATTTGAACTCAAATCTCCCTGCTTCAAGATGGCTCTCGGTTGACTACTTGACCATGATTCTTAGGAAAAGAATCCATCAGAGATACTCTGGAAGCTCAAGCATATTTCAATTAAAAAACAAAAAACACTTTAAATAAGTTATCTCCATTGGTTGTGCTGAAGTGTGTATGAATGAGATGTGTGTCATGCTCCATGCTTGTATCATGCCTTTGAAGAACTTCATAATGGAGACTGATGGAAGGGTCCAAGTCATGCTACTTATCACCAAAAGGCATCTCTCCTCTTTTGGACAGCCTACAAGTGGCCATCCAGCCTCTGGCTGATTCTCAAAATCACAGAATTTCCAGAGTTGGAAGGAACTTCAAGGGTCCTCTAGTCTAACCCATATATGAAAGGAATCTCCACCAGAATGCTTGGAAGCCCTCCAATGAGGGAGGACCTACTGCCTTTCAAGATGGCCCATTTCCACTTTGGGGCAGCTCTAGTTAGCTAAAATGACATCCCTGCAATTTCTTTTTTCTTTATTTTTTCTAACCTTTATCTTCTGTCTTAGAGTAAATACTGATTCCAAAGCAGAAGAGCCACAAGGGCTAGGCAATGGTGGTTAAGTGACTTGGAAATGTCTGGAAGTGTGTCCAAGGTCAGTTTTGAACCCAGGAATTCTCATCTCTAAGCCTGGCTCTCAATCCACTGAGCCACCTAATTATCCAATTCCCTGAAATTTCACTCATCATCTCTGATTCCATCCTCTAGGGCCAAACAAAACAAAATTAAATCCCCCTTCTACAGGACAGATCTGAAGATAAAGATAGACATAGACATAGACATAGACATAGACATAGACATAGACATAGACATAGACATAGACATAGACATAGACATAGACATAGACATAGAGATCAAAGACCTGGAGATTGATCTCATATAATTGACTAAATTCTCATCAGGAAAAGTGACAGAAAGCAGTGTTTGGGCCATAACTAATAGATTTAGTTAGTCTTGAGAGTAGAGGACCAGAAAAAGATAACCAAATATCCAATCCTATAATCTAGGCCAAGAGTTCTTAATATTTTAAGATTTTTCTCTTGGTGTGGTAATGGGGTAACCTGGTGGATAGAGAGCTTGGAGCCGGGAAGACATGAGTTCAAATCCAGCATCAGATATTTAATAAATTGTATAACCCTGGATATATTCACTTAGTTGAATGCCTCAGTTTTCTCACTTGTAAAATGGGGGTTATAATAAAAGGATAACTGGGAAGATCAAATAAGATAACATCTGTAAAGTTCTTGGCACAGTGTCTGGCATAAAGTAGGGTCTATATAAATTCTAGGCTTTTTGTTTTGAGGTTTTTTGGAGGAGGGGTAGTACTCTGGACTCCTTTAGAAGGCTGATAAAGCCTACAAATCCCATATCAGAATAACATCTTTATGAAGATAAAAGAAAATAAAAAGAAACCAATTATATTTAAAGTATATATATATATATATATATATATATATATATATATATAATTCCCAGACCCCAGGCTAAGAATCCCTATTCTAAGCTAATGTTTTTTCTTCTTTTCCTATCTGGATACTCCACTAGCAAGTAGAAAAATGGGCTGATTTGAATTTCACATGGAAAGTACTAATTAATGAGCATTGATGTGGCCAAAGAGCAGAGGATAAGAAATGAAAGGTCCAGAGCATCAGCCCAATAGATTATCCACTCCCATGTAATTAAAACTGAGTATACAGCAGCTTTTACTAGGTAACCATCTATTAAAATTCAGCAATGACAGTGCTTGCTCAAAAACATTTAAGTGAGACCTTTAACTTAACACTTTATGGCTTTCAATGGGCAATCTAAGATGAAATGAAGTCAGGAAGGCAGATACTCAAAAAGGTTTCCCCTAGTAACTTTCCACGTGGTGAATACCTATTAAGTCAGAGGAGAGAAAGCTTCCTACAAAGACTAAGGGAGCCCCTGAAGTCCACAGATTTCTTCCCAGAGATGCCCCCACACCATATTGCTCTAGCCAAGCTCCAAGGAAAGGTTACTATTACTATCCCCCAATAATACTGTAATATCCCACATATTGGTCATCCTGCCTCTACTCTCCCATTTCCCAAACCATCCTTCAATGTATTACCATTATAATCTTTCTCATGCATAGATATGATGGTATTACTCCAGCTCAAACCTCTCCAATGGCTCCCTACTGCCCACAAGGTACAGTTCAAACAAATTCCAACATTCGTGATCCTCTAGAATCTTTCCAGCCTTACTTATTCATATCATATTCTTCCCCTTCACATTGCCAGACTCTGACCCTTTTGGTAAAAACCTCCTTTTGGGTTCCTAATCATACCTCACCCTTTATTATGAATATAAATACTTATTACAGGCATAATAAATATAGATATTTATTAGAGATATAGATATGAATATTTATTAAAGATATAAATATTTGTTATTGATATTACAAATATTTGTTATAGATATGATTATAGGCATTTGTTAGAGATATAAATATTATAGATATTATACATATATATTTATTGTAAATATTAGAAATACACATATTTGTCTTCAAACCTCTGAAATACCTTCAATTATTACAATTTTCCTTTCCATAGTTGTCATAATATATGTATAATATACATATTATAAAGATAAATATAAAATCCTTTATCAATTTACCCTAATTTCAACCTTGAGTCCAAAGCCAGAGGTACTTGCCTGTTGCAGTGGATAGAATGTCAGGCCTGAAGTCAAGGAGATCCGAGTTTAAATCTGGCATCAGATATTTATTAGTTTTGTGAACCTGGCTAAGTTGTTTAACCTCTGTCTGCCTCAGTTTCCTCATTTGTAAAATGGAGATAATAATATCTCCAACTTTCCATGTTATTTTGGAGATAAAATGACATAACAATTATAAATCATTTAGTACAAGGCCTGCAAATAGCAAAGGCTTTATATTACATTAATATACTATATTTCTATAGTATATAACGTATTGCATTAATATATGGCTATATTATATATTACCATAATATCATATATATTCTATAGCATATATTTCATTAATATATGCCTATATTATATATTACATTAATATAGTATATCTTTCTATAGTATACAATATGTTGCATTAATATATATCTAGATTATACATCTTATATTACTATAGTGTATATTTCTATAGTACATAATATATTGCATTAATGTATGTCTACATTATATGTTTCATTAATATATGTCTATACTATAGAATATATTACATTAACATGTCTATATTATATAATATATTACATTAATATAGTATGTATTTCTATAGTATATAATATATTACATTAATATAGATCTATATTATGTCTTATATTAATATAGTGTGTATTTCTATATTATATAATATATTGCATTAATATATGTCTACATTACATATTGCCTTAATATATAATATTAATATTAATGAATATATTATTATTGATTTGTGAGGAAAGCAAATACATTCTCTAATGTAATATTGGGCCCAAAGTTACTCTTCATTTTGAGGTTAAAACTGTTCTTACAATCAATGAAACCCAGTGTGCTAGAGCTCTGGGACTCTACCACAACATTTCCACAAACTTAACCCTGCACCCATCCTGCTGTAGTTCTACAACCCATAATAATCATCCTCTCAAAATTCCAAACATAGAAATTCTCCTTGATGATCTCAAACTTCATTACAGTTCACCTCCTGCGATCCCCACCCAACTGGAGATGCACCTACAGGTGCTGGTTGGTGAGGGGGGGGCTATTTCCTTTTACATCCACCTGTGCCCAATGGGATCCACTCTTCCCCAGATTTCTACTCTTGGCTACAAAGCTGCCCACCCTCAAGTTTTCGAAGCAGCCAGCCCAAGGTTAAGACAGCTGCCTCGGTTCCTGTTTCCCTAGAGATGCTCATTTCACGGAAGGCTAGGGATCACCATAGCAACCGGACTACAAAAACAGTTCCCGGGCTCCTGCTCCGTTCCTCTGCTAAAGCAATTTGTATTCCGTGAAGAGGCCGGGGCACAAAAGCTGAAAAGGGATCAAAGTAAACACCCGCGACTCCAGAATCATTCCAGTTTTGCTGACTTCAAGGCATCGAGCCCTAACCCTAGTTTTTGTTATGAAAGATGAGTAGCGAGTGCCAGGGATCTGGGAGGCTGCCCTCGCTACTCCGGGCAGAAGCCTGGCCATCAGCTCCCAGTCCCTCTTCCAAAATAGCTGTGACCTGTGTGCACGGGCACACCAGAGGAGAGACGTCCGTCATTCTATCAGATTACTCTATCCACGCTGACAGCTGCTGCTCCCAACTCAGGGCACAGTTGGGTTTGGGGCTGGGAGGGAGGGAAGGGGAGCGGGGGCAGGGAGCTGTCATTTCAAAACCTAAAGAGATATCAGGTCTCGTGAGGACACCTAAACCATTGATGACTGATGCGGGGGGAATGATCTAAACCTTCCCAAGTACTTCAATGGGAAATTGTCATGCTTTGACTGGCTGTAGGAAGTCTAAAATGCGATTGTGATCAGCAATCTGGGGGTCTCCCTTTCTCAAAAAAAAATTCATTGGCTCCCCATTTCCTTGAGAATAAAACCTGAACCCTTCATCTGGCATGAAAGACCTTCCACAGTCTAATGCATTCCTTTTCAGGGAAAGAGAACTAACTAATGGATTCCCAATCTTGTTTTGCCCAGACCTGGTGGCTGTCCCCATGTCTACTCCCTCTTCATCTCCACCTGTTGAAATCCTTCCCAGGCTTGAAGACTCAGCTCCTGACACTACTTAATCCTTGAAGCCCCCTCCCTCAATGAAAAAGTTTTCTCCCCACTTAAATTAGCCTAGAATCCACTTTAGCATCTCCCCTTTGCCCTCTCCCTAGTCCACATTCAGCCTGTGAGACATATTGTTCTCCATGCATCCAGCACTCAGGAAAATGCTTGCTGGGTTGCCAAAAATGTAATTGAAGGCAGAGTCAATTCTTTGTTCTTAACAGAGATTCCAGATTTAACAAAGATACAGAATGAAGGTCTAGAACCTCAAAGGAGCCTCCTCATTTTACAGATGAAGAAACCAAGGCTCACAAAGATTTAAGGCAGCAAGGTGGACCACAAGATGAGAGTGTTCAAATTTAATGAGGAAAACCTGATGGAATCCCACCTCATCCATTTAGTGGCTATGTGACTCTAGGCAACTCACTTTACCACTCTTCATCTATAAAATGAGGTTATCATAGACTATTGGACCAAAATACAAATAAATATTAATTTACTTTCTATATATAAATATATAATAAAAATAAAGGATCAAATATAAGTAAAGCACCTTGCAAAAACTGTTCAGTCATTTTTTTAGTAGTAGCCAACCTTTCATGACCCCATTTAGGGTTTGCTTAGCAGAGATACTAGAGTGGTTTTCCATCTTTTTCTCCAGATCATTTTTATAAGATGAAGAAACTGAGGCAAACAGAAGTTAAGCGATTTGTCCAGGGTCTAAGTCTTTGAACTCCTGAGTTACCTAGCTACAAACTTCAAAGTGCTATAAAAACGTTTGTTGTTGATGACGATGAGGATGTGATTTGTCTGAGTTCCCACAAGTAAAAGGTTTGAGCTGATATCTTCTGAATCTTGAGATCAAGGCTCTTTCTTCTTGGGAAAAAAACTCTAAAAATACCACTTATCTTTTTTTTTTAAATGATTGGTACTAATGCATCTCTTAGCTTTGCTGTGCCTCAATTTCCTTAGGCATAAAAGAAGGTTGGATTAAATGATCTGTAAGTTCTCTTCGGTTCTAAATTACTATAATTTTGTATCCCCAGTGCTTAGGACAGTGCATGGAACATAGTAGGTGTTTAATAAATGCTCAATGCCTACGGGCCACTGAGAAGAACAAGAATGGGCTACACAAAGGTCAGTGACAGCCACTGAGTCAGAAACAGGAATTCAGTGCCCTGCACACTCCTGGTCCTATTTCCAAATGCCTCCCCTCAAATAGCCATCTCAGGGGCAGCTAGGTAGCACAGTGGATAGAACAGCACACTTGGAGTCGGGAGGTCCTGGGGTCAGACTTGGCCTTAGACACTTCCCAGCTGGGTGACCCTGGGCAAGTCACTTACCCTGATCCCCCAGCCTTTGTCACTCTTCTGTCTTAGAATTGATACTAAGAAAGAAGTTAATGGTTAAAAAAAATAATTGCCATCTCTTACCACCTTTCCAGGCAGAGTAAGATGTCCAATTAGGAATAAAATAACCATCTCCTACCACATTTCCAGGAAGAGTAGGATGTCCAATGAGCCAATGAGGAAGAATGCAGCCATACAACCCTTGGTTTGGGGCTTTTGGGGGAAACAACACTGGATTAGAAGTCAGACATCTGTCTTCAAATTTTGATTCTCTAACACAAACTGTATGACCTAGAATAAACCATCTAACCTCAGTTTCCTCACTTGTAAAATAATGGAGTAAGATTTGATTGCTTCTAAGGCCATCTTCTAACTCAACGATCCTGTTTTTGTGTCAAGGATCCCTTGGTAGCCTGAGGAAACCCACAGACTTGGCTCTCGAGTTCTATTCTCAGAATAATGTTTTAAATACATTTAATATGTAAGATAACAAAGAAAATAAATTATATGAAACAGAGTGATTGGAATATGTAAAAAAATCTAAGTTCATGGACCACACGCTAAGAACCTCTGCTCTATCTCTAGATGCTATGATCTGATGAATTTCACTGTTCTGCAAAAGAGACAATTAATGATTTCTAAGAAATTTACCCTAAAGTCATTAGGAAAGGCATCTGATCTGTGATTTCACTGATATAGGAAACTTCTGGATGAGGAAACTCTTAATACCGATGGAGGTCGTCACCCTCTCTGTAAATGAGAGCTTTAGAGTTTACTGGAAAATTGAGTAGTGACATCCCCAGGGTCAGTATCAGAGGTAGGATTTGAACCCAGGTCTTCCTGACTCTAAGTCACAAGCTTTGTCCATCTCACCACCTATCTGCCCCTGAGAACTAGGAAAGTGTAAAGGTTATTTGTTTAAATGGTAATAAATGGTCTTGGGAAAGCTGCCACTGAAGACAGATGAATAAGGAAAGAATTCCATCATCTCCCTTGCATCCTGCACTTACAGAAAGGTATCTGTTGAAGTGAATCAAAGTTATTGCTGGGGCGCTTAGATGGTTCAGTGGCTAGAGCACCAAGTCTGAGTTCAAATCTATCCTCAGACACTTCCTAGTTCTGTGGCCCTGGGAAAGTCACTTAATCCCCATTGCCCAACCCTTACTGCTCTTCCGCCTTGGAGCCAATATATAGTATCGATTCTAAGTCTGAAGATGAGGTTTTTGGTCTGTTTTTTAATTTATTGCCCATATTGTCTCATTGCCTAGTGAGATAGGGAATTCCTCATCAGAGACCCCTCTGGCAGACCCCAGCACAGAGCCAGGAACCTGGTAGCAATTCAACAAATACTGGTTAAACTGAATATTGTCCACAAGAGCAAACTGTCATAATATTTGTCTGAGTGTGGCACAAGTGTCAGTAATTAATGTGAAACAATTGATGTAATCGAGGGTGAGAGAAAGGCTGGAAATGGCTATGTTTACATTGCTGAGGAGGACGATTGGAGCCATTGGAACAGCGAGCCCTCCCTGTGTGCCTGGAAAGTCTCCAAAAATGCATCCAATGGCTTTTTTGGACTAGTGTGGGCATGTGCTCCCGGGGTTCTATTTTTCACTCCCCCACCCCCAGCTCTGGGTGAACTCAACATCTTTTATGTTGGGGCAAAAGCAAGAAGAGTCATGTTCTCCCAGAGCACTCACTGATTGGGAAATTCTCTGATGTCTTTGACACCTGTCAGAGTTGACAAGTTGCTTGTCTCCAAAAAAGCTCACTAGTTTGGGCTAATCTTTCTCTTTTCTTTCTCTCTTTCTCTTTTTCTCTCTCTTTCTTTCTTTTTCACTTTCTCACTTTCTCTCTTTCTTTCTCTCTTTTTTCTTTCTTCCTTTCTTTCTCTCTCTTTCTTTTTTTCTCTCTTCCTTTCTTTTTCTCTCTGTTTCTTTCTTTTTCTCTTTCTCTCTTTCTCTTTCTTTCTTTCATTCATTCCTTCCTTCTCTTTCCTTCTGCCCTAGTAACAACTCTAGACAGACAGAGCAAGGGCTAGCTGGGTGACCCTAGAAAGTGGTTAAATGACTTACCCAGGGAGACATAACTAGGAAGTATTGGAAGCCAGATCTAAATCCAGGACCTCCTGACACCAGACCTGGCCCTCTATGCACTGAGACACTTAGTTGCCACTGGGTTAATTTCTTTTCAGTAAAGCAGCCAATAAACAATAGGTGCTGTAACTCAGCAGATAAAGAGCTGGTCAAATCTACAGGACAAGAGTTCTCATCTTGTTTCTGGCAGAACTGACTACAACCATAGACTAGTCACTTCAACACTCTCAGTTCCCCTACCACTAAGACTCTACATATTTATTAAGAACTTACTATTTGCTTAATATGGGCAGTTAAATAGCGCCATAGTACACAGATCACTAGACAGGCCTAAAGTCAAAAAGACTTAGCTTTCTGAGTTCAAATCCAGCCTCAGACACTTCCTAGCTGTATGACCCTGGGCAAGTCACTTAACCCTGTTTGCCTTAGTTTCTTTATCTGTAAAATGGGCTAGAGAAGGAAATGGCAAATCAAATGGCAAAGAAAACCCCAAATGGAGTCATGAAGAGTCAGACATGTAAACCTCAAAATTTCTTAGACTTATAAATGTTGGAAATTTCACCATTGAGAAATTTCATACATGACAAACAACTGAATAACAACCACAACTAGGTGCCAGGCGCTGTGCCAAGAATTAGATACAAAAAGCAAAAACAAGTCCTGTCCTTGGGGAGATCCTATTCTAATGGAAGAAATAAAAGACAAAAAAAACTACACACAAACAAGCTATAGAGAGGATGAATAGAAAATAATAACTAAAAGGAGGCACTTGAATTAAGAGGATTCTAAAGAGAAGGAGAATAAAGAGTGACCAGGAAAGGGTTAGTTGCCAATCTGCATCCATGGAAGGAATTTCCACACTGGAAGTTCTTTATTCCAACAAAAACCAGTTGATGGGGAAGGGTAGAGTCTCCGTATAGATTTTCTGATGCTTGATTCAACACATTCAATTAACATTTATCAAATGCCTCCTCTGTGTGACATTCTGGGCTGGACTCTAGAGATGAAAAATTTTAAAATGACCAGAAACATTTAACCTTAAGGAGCTAAGCTGCTAATCTCATAGAGAAGTTAAGGGCATGAATCTACCTACAAATGAGAAGGAAAGGGGAGATCATAACCAAATCCTCCTCAAAAGGTAGACAAAGCCAAGCTATGACTTAAAATTCCCCCAAAATAAAAGAGACCCTCAAAAAAGAAAACCACCAGATTTAAAATCAGAAGACCAACATTCCCATATGCCACTTGCTGCCTATGTGACTCCCCTTCTTGGGCTCAAATGCTGTATCTGTAAAATCTGAGCATTGGACTAAAGCAGGGGATCACAACCTTTTTTTGTACCCTGAATCCCTTTGGCAGTTTATGGGTCAACTTCTAGGGAAAATGTTTTTTTTTCATTTAATAAAATTTTTAAAAGGATTATAAAGGAAACCAATTAGACTGAAGTACAGAGATATAAAATTGTTTTGTTTTGTTTTAATTCACAAACCACCCTCCCTCCACCCCAAGTTAAAAACCACTGGAATAATGACTGTATCTGATTTTTGATATGAGTCATTTTTTCAGTCAGATCCAACTCTTTGTGACCCCACTGGGGGTTTTCTGAGGTTTACTATTTCTTTCTCCAGCTCATACAGATGAGGAAATTGAGATACACAGTGTTAAGTGACAGGAAGTACCTTGAGCCAGATTTGAATTTGGACCTTCCTGACTCCAGATACTCTAGCCATTACACCACCTACCCAACTCTTTTCATTCTTTTTTTTTCTTCCTGTCATACTATGAATTTATGAATCCTTAAAATCTGTAACATCTATCTCATACAATTATTCAGAGGCCAAATCAGAAAATCAAGGCAAGCATTTGCAAAGTTTAAGGTTCTAGAAAACTGTCATTTTTTTTTATCATTATCCACTTGCCATTCAAGGCACAACCAAGGGCAGAGCAAAGGAACCAATCCCTCTGCCAACTTGACCCATGTTTTAGAAAAAGATTCTAGAGAGAAGGAAAAACCTAAACCCAAAATCAAATGTGCATTTCACCATTTTTCTTCCTAGAAAACCCATTGGAAGAATTGTAAACAAGCGACCAAATTAAATTTGAGAGTTGAAAAACAGGGTCAAATTTCCTCATTTTACAGATGAGAAAACTGAGACCCCAAGAGGTCAAATGAGTGGTCAGAAGTCTCCTTAGTTATAGAGAGGACTCCAACCCGGCACCCCCGCCAAGTCTCCGTTTAAAATTCTAGTTTTCAATTAGACCTGCTATTAATTATATCAGGATCTTCCATTATCCTGGTTACAATTAAAAGTTTGCTACATCCAACTCTCAGTTATGGGAAAACTGTTCTTTCGCAACATCAAAATTTAAGAGCTGGCCTTTCAAACCGTGCTTCGGTGGTCTTGTGACACAGGAAAATGCCCAAGGGACAAGAGGAAAGGGCAGGGACACACGGCTGGGTGAGTGCTGCTCTGGATGCTCAACTGGAGAAAGTGTTCCCCAGCTGGATGCTGAGACGGTTTGATTTATCATTTGGATAATATGAGGAGAGGAGGAGAAAGGAGTTTAAAGCAAGCCTACCTTCTTGTCGGTGCTGGGAGAAGATGGCAAAGAAAGTAACCAATTTTTTTTTTTGCCAAAGAATAACCCCCCAAAAGTTCTTCTTTTTTTTTTTTTTAGAAAGCATGTGAAACTGGACATGATTCTACAGTCTTTCAATTAAGGGCATAAGACTATGGCACCCTGGAAGGGCTGTTGGAAATGGAGTTTGCATCCTTGCACAGTCCCTTTTATATATATATATATATATATTTAATAATATATAATATATATCATATAATATTATATAATATGTTGTATATTATATAATTAATATATAATTAATGTATATAATTAATCATTAATAAATATAATCATATGAAATATGTATCATATAATTAATAAATAAAATCATATAAAATATATATCATGTAATTATATAATTAATGAATATAATATCTATAATTTATATAGTATATAATTAATAAATAATGTATATATAATTACTAAATTACATATAATTAATCAATAATGAGTGTGTAATTAATAAATAATATATTAATATATTAAATATCTATTTATTTCTATATATGTCATTTCAGTTTGCTTGGTTTTTAAATGAAAGTAAAAGAGAACGTGACTGTTTTCATCTTAGATTCATATAGTAGAAGATATTCAGGCCAATGTTATGTCTCTGAAATGGACATAAGGGTCAAGATGGCAGCTTAGAAGCAGCAGAGGCCGAAACCTCTGTGAAATGGACACCAGGGGATGGTTTGGGGACCACGTTGTGATTCTTTATGATCATTTAAACCATTATCTTGAAAAATTCCTGAAAGGTCCTTTAGGATTATACACCAATAATGTAATCTCTCCCTGGGTAGGTTACGAGGAACCTGGCATCATCCTCAAATTTATCTTGAAACCCTCTTCAAGCCCACTTAGTATATAATCCCTTAATAATCAGTGCTTTTTTTACCTCCAAAAGAACTCAGGCCAAAGACTTCCATAGCACCAAAATATTTAATAGAGGGAATACAAGTAGTGAGAGCTATCTGCCAGTCAGTCAATACACATTAATTAAGTTCTGGGGATACCAAGAAAGGAAAGCCAGCCCCTACCCTCAAGGAGCTCGTGATCTTAGAGCATAAACACTAAAGAAGTTTTGTTTTTGTTTTTGTTTTTTTAAACTAGGCTTTGATCAATAGCCATCCTAGTCCTGGGGTTTTCTTTTCTCTCTGATTTCAGATTCAATATAAAAATTCATTTAGACTATGACTCTGTTGAGATACTATAAAGGTTTGGCTTTTTTTTTTTAACCAAAAAAAGGGGAAGGAGAAAAAATAGATTTTGTTAATTAAGGGATGGGTTAAAGAGTCCCCGGGGCTATGCGGGGCTATGTGGGGGTGGACAAGGACAAAAGTCAGGCTGAGTCCTCAAGGAGTTTGAAGAAGGAAATCCCAATATGGCCCCCGTCTATGGCCTTCTCAGACGCCCAATAAATGGGTAAGAGAATACATGAAAGTCTTCCCTTCTCCCATTCCCCCAACCCCCAGGCCACAAATCCCAAAGTGACTGAGGCCAGAGGAATCCGTGCCAGCCTGGCCCACCCTGGCATAGGCACCCGCTGAGCCTCATCCAACAGCAGGATAATCTGTGCCGCTTTAGCCAAGCCTGGCAGAGGGCTAAGCGGAGGCCATCACGTTCGCCTTTCAGCTGACCGGCATGAAGCTTGGGGAAGGGGTGGGGGGGCGGAGAAGAGGGGGGTCCTTGGCCTGACTCGCCCGCTGCCCCACCCAGACTCCAGAAGCCTCCAACCTTGTGTGTGTCCTGGAGCCCCCAGACAGTCCCAGGAGCTCCCAAGATGCCTTCTCCGAAGACTGCTCTAAAGTGTCTTGTGTACAATGTGCGAGAGGATCACTTGGGGCAACACAGCCACCAGCTTAAAAAATCTAAACGTCTCTGATAGAGGCCAATCCCTAGAGAAGCCAAGAGGGGGAACGAGTCCTGCGTAGCCCAGCTCCAGAGTCATGGGCCCCCACCCCACCCCAGCTTCTTGGAAGCACGGGCATAATTTCTACCTAACCTGGAAGTCTAAAGATGAGAGCTTTCCTTTAAATGAGTACAGAAAATGGCCCTTCTAATATCCAATGGTGGTGGTAATGGTAGTAGTAGTAGTACTAGTAATAGTAGTAATAATAATGGCAATAATTGTAGTAAAAGAAGTAGTAGTAGTGGTAGTAGGGGTAGTGGCATTAAAAGCAGTAGTAATATCAGTAGAGGTGATAGTAATAAGTTAGTACTAGTGTTAGTAGTAATAAGAAATGAGAGAAGGGAGAGTATTCTAGACCCTCAACAATGGGTGCGCACCACTTTGCCAATGTGAATGTTATCCGGAGGTCGGATACCACTTTCTGGCCCTACTAGGATGGGAAGGTTTCAAGATGGCGCCCACAAGAAGTGGGTTCAGAGGGAAGAGCGGAGCATGTGGGGCCAGAGGGCCTGCATGTGCCCCACACAGCTCAGTGAGCTCCCTTCTGGCCTCAAAGGGAGCCCCCGTCTGCTCTTCAGGCTCTAAGACTGTCCCCACAGGACATTGTTTTTTCCCAGCCGCGGCCATGCGGGAACCCTGTCTGTGAGGGGTGAGGGATGGAGAATGGGTGGGAGCGTCTGCTTCAGGGAAATCCAGACTTTTCTGAGGTTTAGAAGTGGGGGCCAGCCTATGAACATGGCACCCTCCGGGCCTCTGCGCTACCCACCCAACTTCTTCCTTCCAGAAAAGCTCCTCCCCTAACTTGAGACCTTTCCGTTTTCACCTCCTTTGAGCCTAGTGCCATCTGGCTCCAATTACTCCAGAAGCCCCATCCCCCTGCCCACCCCCACTGCCTCGAGGACTCCTCTGCACTGGCGGGTCTATCTTTGTACAGCTGTAGCCCATTAGGCAGTTTTGGCTGTTCAGATCGCTTGCATTTGCGGCAATGGGGTTTTTATGTTCTCATTACTCTCCCTGGATATGGTTGGGATATTTGAATGGAAGCTCCCTGAGGGTTATTTCTTCTGCAACTCCCCACAGGACTCTGCCCAGATAAGATGGGTCAGCTGGCTGCCTATCAGCAGAAAGCCTCTCCCGCCAGTGAACTAAACTTTAGCCCAGGGATTCTTCAGCACCTTTTGTGCTGGGCAGCCCAATCGAACTCCTACTGGTCGTTCCCAAGGAATCAAGAATAGTGAAGGTTATCCACCCAAAATACGTCTGTTGATATGGTGAGCCTTTGTCCCAATGAATGGTTCTCCCAAATCTTTTGTACTTCTTAGGGGCGATGGCACGCTTGGGCTCAATTGAAGGGGACGTTTCCTAACCCTCAGAGGTGTCCAGAAGTCGAGTAGACCACTTTGGGATTTGGTGGATTCTCCATCCCCAGAGGTCTTTACTCATTAGCTGGAGACCCCTGATTTTGAGCAGGGAATTCTTTAACTTGGTCTCAACAACCTTTTCTCCTTTTTTAATCATTCAGTAACTTTTTTTCAATGGAATTGGCTTCCTTTGTAACCCGATGCACTTTCATTTATGAATTAAAAGACATTCTGAAAAAGGTCTAGAGGTATCAGTAGGCTGCCAAAGAGGTCCATGACAAACTCATACGCACACATTGAGAACATCCGCTATACACCAGCCTTGCTCCTACCAGTGAATGGGTAGCACTGTCCCTAGTTCTATCTAAACGCTGAAAGACAGGGATCAGTCCGCACCTTCCTCATTGCTAGAATGAAGCTCTTTCTGTTACGGAATTACGGGTCTTCTTATCTGAGAAAATGTGATCTTCTTGGTCTTTTTTTGGTGGCGACATTAACGTCAACGTGTTCTTTTAAGACGTCAAAATTAAAGAACAGCAAATATATTGCACTTCTTTCACTATCTATGTTTTAGGAACTTACTCTGCTCCTTCTCTTGCCCTTGACCACTACTGTTTTACACTTTGCTAATTCATGATGTCCCAATAAAATGAAAGAAGTAATTGGTTTCAAATGCACAGGCTTCTATAGGTTTTAATAACCCCATTATTTTAAAAAGGAAGTACTGAATTCTGAGAATGAATAAGGCTATATAAATTACAATGCTGGCAAAATAGGAGATAACCGTGTAATAAAATATGAATTGCTCCAACATAAACTGGTAACTTCTATACTGTTATTTGAAGTAAAACTTCATTGCATTATATTACCCAGGATGTAATTCCAATTTATAAAACAAATGAAAATAAGTATTGTAAAATAGATGTATAAAACCATTCTTGGAACTATAAAATAATTTTTAAAAAGAATACTTGATATAGGAACTAGAGAAGACTCTGACTCATATTCTACATGTAAGGGGGCCCAGGGAGGTTGTAACTTGGAATTACTCAGGCAATAACCAAGATGGGATTTGAACCCAGGTCCTCCTAACTCCAAAACTAGTATCCATTCTGCGGTACTAAACCATCCTCTAAATCACAGAATCCTATAAGATATTAAAGAAGGGATTCTGGTTAAGGGAGAGGTTGAACCAGTTACCTTTTAGGTCCCTTCCAACTGAAGGGAAGGTACACTACAGTATATTTTTAAGAGGGGGCTCCTCTAGAGTCAAAGGGTCTAGGTTCTATCTCAACTTTGTTACTTCTTGCCCATGGGCAACTCACTTAAATTTCCTGGACCTCAGTTTCCTCAACTGTAAAACTAAAAGATTGTTCTACCCAGAAGGTTCTCAGCTCCCTGTCTGCTTTAAATTGGTCATCTTCCATTCTTCAATCTTTCAAGAGGTCATTATTTCACAATATAGTTCACACTGCACTAACCCAGAAACAATGCACCAAGTTGGAAATCTAAGGCTTCCAAGGTCTTCTAGTCCATCACCTTTGAAACCAACATGGTGGATGGTCTCCATGTGCTACTGCTTGCTGTTCATGACACAGGAAAAACATCACTCTGTGAACAAACCTTGGAATCAGTCTCTGACTTAAACCGCTTGTTCTCAAATGACCAGATCCATTCCTAGCTTTCCCTCAAACTGTTTCCTACTGGGACAACTTCAGGAACATGTGATACACAGACACAAGAAGCAACCCCACACCACGCTGAAGCCTGAGAGGAGGACTTGAGAGGAAGAATCTTTTATCCATCCTTATAACTCTGTTAAAAGTTTTCATCATATATTCTATGTAAATGAAATCAAGACACTGTCATGAAAGTTTTACTGCTCCTAAAAATTCTCATTTGGGACCTAGAGGATGGGGCCGGAGTATTTCCTAGTCTTGGATTTTGGAAGTCAATTGTATCCCTGGATCTGCAAATCCTACTTAATCCAGCTCTTTAAAAATCACATGAGAAGACATCAGATGCTTCTTAACTCTTCAGCTGTTAGAAACGTATTCCCAGAAGGACCCCCAAGATGCCTTTTTCAGGATATTTTCTAGTTTAGCAACTCTAGAAACTCTTCCAACTATTAGCAACTGTTACGCTGGTTTTACCCTTAGCACTGAACCAGACAGTACTGCTTTTTTTATTATCCTGGAATTCTGTCTTAAATTTCCGAATCACAGAATTTTGGGATGTTAATTCTGAATGCCACAAGAAATAACCAAAGATTTCATGAAAGACAAGTAGTACCAAGAAAATGGGAAGGGGAAATATTCCATGTTGTTCTGTTTGATAGTTCCTAAACCAAATCCCAAAAGTTAGGGCTAGACATAAAAAATGCAAAAAAACTTTCTTTTGGGCCAACCTTTGTCATCTCTTCCAACCTTTGTCATCTCTTCCATCAATAAACCTAAAACCACAGCGGTCAAATTTTAAGAGACATATACAGGAATCAAATTTGTAAAATAAAAAGGCTAGCATTAACATTAAACATTTTTAAGACATTTTTAAATAAATTAAAAAAGAAAGAAAACAATAAAAGACTGGAAATGTAGGAAAGGATCAGGTTGATGGTGGTAGTGAGGAGCAATCAGACTGCTGTATTGAGGAGGGGGGGGGTTGATATGGTCTAATCTGTCTCCTAGGAAAATAATTTTGGCAACTGAATGGTGAAAGAGTAAAATAGGATGAGACTTGAGGCAGTTGAAATACAAAGATATGGCTGTATCGACAGAGAGAAGAGGACTGGTATGAGTGATATTATGAAGGTAGAAGCAAGATCTAACAATAGATTTGGTATTTGGGGAGTACCCATCAACCAGCATTTAATGATGCTTTTCTAAATGCCATACTGGGGTGGGGAGACATCCCTGCTTTCACAAGAGTACACTCTTGTGAAGGGGGGAGGTGTCTAAATAACTTGTACATCAAATATATACAGAGAAGATGGAATGTGATATTAGAATGGAAGGCATGGATGCTGAAAGGACTGAGAAAGTTCTTCTCCAGAAGGTGGGCTTGAGCGAAACCAGTCCCCTTCTTCATTCACACAGCCACGTCCTTGTGGAACTTGTCTATAGTATTTCAATTGCCTCAAGTCTCTCCCGACTTCAGTCTTTTCTAAATGAGTAGGGAGAGCCCTCTAGGTACAGGATACAGATAATACCAATTACAGAAATGAGAAATGGAGGTAGTAGGGAGCCAAAGAAGTTCATTGAATAAGAGGGTAGCATGATCAACACTATACTTTAGGAAAAAATCACCTTGCCAACCTGAATGGATGATGGACTGGCGTGGAGAATAAGAAGGCAATTTCAGTTTAAGCTGGTGAATAGAGAGAATGGGACAGAGAGGAAAGATGTTGTGAATGTAGAAGATTTGACAACAAATTGGATTTGTGAGGAGAGTGAGAAGTCTTAGGAGAGCATGAAGATTGTCAGCCTTGGTAAATGGGTAGATGGTGCAATAAAAAGAAAGGAAGGAAAGAAATGAATTTGAGAAGGGATAATGAGTTTAATTTTGGATACACTGAATTTACAATGTCTATGGGGCATCTCGTAGGCGGATGGCCAAAAGGCAGCTAATAATTCTGGATTATACCTCAAGAGAGAGATGAGGTCAGAATATAGAATTCATTTGCATAGAGATAACTGACCCCTGGGGAGGTGATGAGATCACAAAATAAGATCATACAGAGGCGAAAAAAGGGAAGAAGGCTAAAGACAGAGCCTTGGGGAGAGTGTCAAGAGGTAGGACTTAAAAGCGATCCTCCCAGACTCTAGGGACAAAATATTTTCCACCAGATTTGAGTGCCTTCCCTGTAAAGCAAAAGGAAGTCTTTAAAAACCCACAAATTTGAATTGAAGACCAGCAAACACAAGACTGATCAAATTCTTGGAACAGAGAAAACTGTACCACTAAATTTTGGTACTTCCTGTCCTTTCTCTTAAAGGAGTTGGGGGCAGAAGGAATGGATTATGTGTAAAATCCAATTCCTATTTCTGCTGGCAGTGGGAGAGAGAGAGATTATTTCTTGAGCCAAATATGTAGAATAAATCTTTATGAACACTGTATGTCCAAATTATTTTTTTAAATAACAGGAAACATATTGGATGTAGGCACAATAATATTACCAAGACAAGAGAAGGTTGTTGCCTTTATAAACTGCTCCACACCTCATTCTAAAATCTCCAGGCCAGCCAAGAGCTCACATCTCACCTTGTCCTCCAACAAATTTGAGTCCTATTTGGAAGCATTCAGAGTTTCTTTTAGGAAACCAAGGGAAGGAGAATTTAATGAAGGAAAAGTACATTAGCATGAGCGCCGCAGGATTTTATGGTTTGGGGGGATCTGAACTGCATCCAAATATAACACCAAAAACTCCAAACTGAAAAGGAACCCAAGGGATGTTTTCCACAAAAGAATGTGGGATGGCCAACTCTATCATTTGCGTTGAGATCCTCAGGCTTTAACAAGGCACTAAAAAGGGTTTCCCAAATGTATCCAAAGTGGGGGGAAAGGAAAGAACCCTAACAAACGTTATGAAGGCCGGCCGGAAACTCAAGTAAAGGGCAACATGTATATTAAGCAGACACACAAAAGGCTGGGATTAAAGATCCCGGAGGGATGCTAACCTTGGCAGAAACAGAATTACACCACCATGAAGAGGTATGATCTTCTAATCTCCTATATCACGTGAATCCTCTTGGGCCGTGTGAGGACATAGGAGGGAGGAGCAGTCATCCAGAAGGGGTCCTTTGGGGCGGTCAGATGAAAATAAACTGCCCCAGCTGTGCCTATTCAGTGGAAATTAAGCTCTGGCTGCTCTTGGGTTTGGAAGATCACCAAATCCGATTTTCATCCCAGCAACTGAACGAGAGAACCAAAAATGCCCCTCGGACTCTTGAACTAAAGGGAAGTTTATATCATATTATATCATGTGTGCCCAGTTTTCAGACCCTCTTTGACCTCCAGATCCTTTTCCTTTACTACCATCCAAGTATCCCTCCCTGGTTCCCTTTCATAAAATGTTATCTAAGGAAAGTTTCCATGTACCTTTCTTGCCAGAGGGAAGGGAGGGAGGGAGGGAGGGAGGAAGGGAAGGAAGGAAGGAAGGAAGGAAGGAAGGAAGGAAGGAAGGAAGGAAGGAAGGAAGGAAGGAAGGAAGGAAGGAAGGAAGGAAGGAAGGAAGGAAGGAAGGAAGGAAGGAAGGAAGGAAGGAAGGAAGGAAGGAAGGAAGGAAGGATTTATTAAGCATCTAGTATATGCCTGAAATTTTACAAAGCATCTTATAAATATTATCTCATTTGTTCCACATAATCCTGGAAGGTAGATACTATTATTATCCTCATTTTACAGCTGAGGAAACTGAGGTAGACAGAAGTAAAGTGACTGGCCATGACAAAGCCAGTAAATGACTAAAGCCAGATCTGAACATTGGTCTTCCTAACTCCACAGGCAGTCTATCAATGTGAGGATTTCTGCCTCGTGATGCCTAGAAGCATGGCTATATCCACTGCACCATCAAGCTGCCTAACAACATGTAATGAATAGAGCACTTAGATTGGAGTCAGGAAGATCTGAGTTCAAATCTAGCCTCAGATATTTGCTAACTCTGTGGTCCTGGGTGAGTCACTTAACTTGTTTGCCTCAATTTCCTCAAGTGTAAAATGGGTATACTAATAGCACCTACCTCACAGGGTTATTGTAAGGACCAAGTGAGATGGCATTTGTGATGTGCTTAACATAATACTTGCACATCGTAACTGCTTAATAATGCTTCTGTCTTTCCTTCTTATGGCCAAATTTCTCTGAACCCCCCCCCCCAAACCTTAGGCAAAAATCCTCAGGAGATACTCATGGTTATACTCTCCCCACACCCCATACTCAACGTCACCTTCCCAGTTCCAACGAGGCTTCAAGTACAAGCCTTTGAAAGACTGTGGACCTGTTATCCAAGATCCATCACAGTTCTGAGAAGCTTATCACGCTACAAGTGGGTAGTTATTTTAGCCACAGCAGCTCTCAAAAGTCAACAAAATGTAAGAAGGGTTGCAACTTGCATCAGTGGAGTGACTCCCCAAGCTAACCAAATCAGTACTATTTTTTAAAAAAACAGAACTTTGGGGGGAGGGGGAGAGACTTGCACCCTCCCTTTAAAATGTAAAAGGACTAGTTTACAGACTTTGGTGCTGTCTCGCCATCTTGGTCAAAGAGCTCTGAGAAAAATCGCCACATTCTTTCCATTAACCGGGCATCTAACTGAAGTCTCACAGCAGCCCAGAAAGGAAAAAGAAAGTTGACCCAGCTTCAACCAAGGCAGACGCTGATTCCTGTGGCTTTAAGACTGTGCACTCATAAACGAGTTGCCTCTGCTGGACACCACGCTCTAAATAAACAGACTCCTCTGGCCGACACACTACTTCCTGTGGAGTTCTGGTGGGTAAGGGCTTGCAGAGGCTGCCAAATTCAATGACCAGCAACTTTGGAGCTGACTTAGAAAACAAGCTACGAAGACCCAAGTCCAGAGTCAACAAGGGGGAAAGCCACATTAAACAGAGAACAAATTACTATCCAGGCAGGGATACCTTCAAGGGCTCCTCAGGCTAGAACCAAGATGGCAGAGTCAGGATCTTCTGCCTTGATCAAGGAAGAGGTGAAAGGCATTCTTTGAAATCAAACGATCCAGCTAACTGGAAGTGATAGATAAATAATTGGGGAGGGGGCAGATGATGCCTCGCAGAATGAAAGCGGTTCCTGGTACACGGCACACCCTTGGTTTAGAGTTGAGCTCAGGTCACTTGGGCTCCTCCAAAGGGATACGGCATCAAATAAGACTCATGGATGCCGTTCTCCATTCACCTGGGGAAAACCACAGGGGCAGATGACGAACTCCCATAGTTGCTGCCCAGGGAAGGAGGGAATAGAGAGTCCTAAAGAGGGCTGGAGAAAAGCTGGATGGAAGCAGACACTGAGAATTTAAAGAAGTAGGTAAAACTCGGGGGCGGGAGCATTAATTAGTAAAAAATCAAAAACAGCAATATGTGGGAGCATCCAAGAGAAGGAAGCCAGTTGAAGGCAATGATGAAAAGATGGTCTTGGGGTCCACATGCCTTCTTGTTCAAGATAAAACAAGTAATTTGGGGAAATAAAAAAGGGATGGGAGGATCAATGGAAAACACTAGTGGGGTTATTTAGGTGGCATAGTAGATAAAGTGCCAGTCCTGGACTCTGAAGGACCCGAGTTCAAATATGGATTCAGACACTTATTAGCTATGTAACCTAGGCAAGTCTTTTACTCTGTTTACCTCAGTTTCCTCATCTGCAAAATAAGCTGGAGAAGGATGGTAAACTACTCCAGTATCTTTGCCAAGAAAACCCTACATGGGGTCAAGAAGACATGACTGGGGGGAAGCTGGGTATCTCAGTGGATTGAGAGCCAAGCCTAGAGACGGCAGTTCCTGGGTTCAGATCTGACCTCACACATTTCCTAGCTGTGTGACCTTAGGCCAGTCACTTAATCCCCATTGCCCAGCCCTTACCACTTTTCTACTTATTCTAAGACAGAAGGTGAGGGTTTAAAAAAAAAAGACAAGACTGAACAAAAATAGTGAAGGGGAGAGAAGAAAGGATAAAAGACATTAGGTCAAGAGTCAAACAAACATTTATTAAGCACTGACTAGATGCCAAGCACTGTATTAGGCACTGGGGATACAGGTACCAAAAAGAGGGAAATAATACATACTCATTAGAAGCCAACATTGCAATGAGAAGGGACAAGTACCTGTATAAATATATTCAGAAAAAATTTTTAAAAAGGAACAGCTGGGTAGCACAGTGAAGAAGAGAGCACCAGGCCTGGAGTTGGGAGGACCTGGATTCAAATATGGCCTCAGATACTTCCTATTTGCGTGACCCTGGACAAGTCACTTCACTCCACTTGCCTAGCCCTTAGCATTCTTCTATCTTAGAATTGATACTAAGACAGAAGGTAAAGTTTTTTTTAAGAGAATTTTAAAGAAATTCTAATAAGATAATTATAAAGAAAATTATTTTAAATGATATGATTAAAAATTACAAAATAATTATACTTATAAAATACAAATCTAATCAAAGTAAATACAAGGTAGTTTGAGAGGAAAGGTGCATGTAGCTAGTGTGGAATAATAATAAAAGAAAAAGATAGCTCCTGAGCAAAATGTTAAAGGAAGAAAGGGATTCTATGAAGTGGAGTTCAAGACAGAAAACCAAACAAGAATCTTACTGGCTAATTAGAAATTAAGGCCAATATACAAGAATGAAAAAGGATGAGGGCAAATCCTAGGATTACTCCACTACAGGGAATTCTCAAGGAGGGGAATTTCTAGCACCAATGGAAGTTGGCACCTTCTTGGCAATTTAGAGGCTTAAAGGACGTTTTCATCTGAGGTCCATGGGCCTCCCCAACAGGGTGAACAGGGATAGATTTCAGAGGGTCCATGAATTTGGATAGGAAAAAAGAAAATTACATCTTTGCTTCAATATCTGTAATGCTATTATTCTGAAAAGGGGGTTGGGGAGCAATTGGTTGTGCTGGAATACTAAAATGATCCACGATTCAAAAAAAAAAAAGTCAAGAATCTCGGTATTACAGAGATGCCAAAAACACTAAGATGTTAAGGGACTTAAGTGACTTTTTGTACGAAGGGACTTCCTAGCTTCAATTCCAGCTCTCTGCCATACTGCCTCTCGAGTCGATAGCACGTAATAACTAAGTGCTAAATTATTAGAATAATTGTCATGAAAATAACACTGGACTTGGAATCAAGTAAGAACTGAGTTTGCATCTCACCCCCATTCCTGTCTCACTAGCTAACGGACTTCAGTTGAGTTATGATCTTTCTGGTTGACTAAATGGGATCTAAGAAATGGTGTGGAAGAATGAAATTGATTCATTTAGTAGTAAAGTTTCTTATATCAGAAGAAAAAAATATAAAAACCAACATGATGGAGGGAAAAGAGTTTGATAAGGAATGAGAGGACTGAGTTCAAATCTCATCCTCCAAATAACTTTTTTGATCCTATGATCCCAGTCAAGCCAAGACAACAAGGAAACAGAGTTAGAAAAGGAAGAACTTTGGACTCTGCATATCCAGGCTCTGTGTGTGCCAGGCAGCATATGTACACTGGAGTAGAAAGAGCAAGCCAACCATCTGGGATATGGATTTGCACATACTCGTTTTGTCTCTACTGTTGCCAAAAAAAATCTTAAAATCAAAAACTCACATTTTCATCTGCGAATGATGCCTTAATGGAAATATGTCCTAACAACAGAGAAACCTTACAATGAAGAAAGAAATGCACCAGAATGGTTACTACGGCAACGATATGAAAGGACTGTGTTCTAGCCCTGGCCTCCATAAAGGCAAAATGCCCTTTTGATTGAAACATTCTAGTGGAGGGCAAGACGGGCCAAGGCCATCTTGCACTCCAGCCAGAAGGAGGGGGCGGGGAAGGGGAAATGATACAAGATGCTTTTTTCAACTCAACTGTCAACTCTTAGACAGCACACAACATAAAACAGTCTTGCTTTGTGTTGCAATGAGGTCTTTCATTGCAGAAGAGCAAAGGTCAACAATCTCCATACCATTCTGATAGAAGTATGATGTGCTTCTCCAAACAGACGGTCCTCTCACCCCGTATGGAGGGCATTGGGAGAAAGGAAAAGCAGAACACTGCAGCTCCTTGGTTTGGCTGGTGGTTGGAGTTGGCTATGGCTAGAGCCCACATTTCTACCTTGTTAATTTCCATTTCCACCATTTTTCAAAACTCCAGAGCTGGCTCTTTGGGAAACAACATTTTAGTCATCCAGTTGTGGTTGGAGATTGGAAATTTCCTCTTAAACACGCTAAGAAATTTTGCTTAAGTCGAAGCTGGGTTGGTTCTAATTGACCTGCTTTGTCTTCTATAGCTTCTCCCCGCTCCCCTGTGTACCCCCAAAAACCACTTTTGAGACACTTCTTCACATAATTGGCTGATTTCCTTCCCACTAGTTTGTGCTAAAAACTCCTGCCATACTGTAGCTTCTTGCCCAGAAGAGGAACGTCAAGGTAAATTGGAGGAAAAGTCCATGAACAAGCTTAAAGTCTGTCTCGTTTATCTTTTCAGTTCTTTGGGATGAGTTGGGTAGTTAAGTCTTCAAGAGTGATCATGGTTTAATGGAGAGAATGCAGCATTTGCAGTTGGGAAGATGAGGGTCCTATATATTGCCTCTGCCTCTAACTAGTTAGTCCTTTAGCTACCTCTTGTCCTCATTTGTGTCAGTTCTAAGATGAGGATGTCAACTCAATAATCTCAATGATCTTCTAAATCTCTGAGTTCTGCTTTTGGACAATATCTTGATTCACACAAGGAATCTGGCTTGCCCTACTATTCTCTCCTATTCTCTACTTTGTTCCAAACATGATAAAAATGTCCTTTATTCTCCCTTTGTCCCACTCTTCCATGTTCTTCTCTGTCTGCAACTCCTGCTCAGGCAGATGCTCATAGAATCAGAAACTGGAAAGAAATCTTAGAGGGTATCCAGAACAAACATCCCTGAGGTTGTTCTATTATTTCAGTTGTGTCAGAGACTCTTCAAAACCCCATTTGGGGTTTTCTTGGCAAAGATAGTGGAGTCATTTGCTATTTCTTTCTCCAGTTCATTTTACAAATGAGGAAACTGAGGCAAAGTTAAGTGACGTGCCCAGGGTCACACAGCTAATATGTGTCTGCAGTCAAATTTAACCCTTCTTAACTCCAGGCACAGCACTCTATCCACAGCATCCCTGAGGACCAGGATTCAAAGATCTACCTTTTTCAGGAAGCCTTCCTTTCTCAGTCCCCTAAACCTTAGTGCCTTCTTTTCTCTAATTTATCTTGTATACATCTTATTTGCATGTAATTTTCAAGCTGCCTTCTTCATTAGACTGTGAGTCCCTTGAGAGCAAAGACTTTTTAAAAACCTTTCTGTGTGCCCCTATTGCTTAGCATAGTGCCTGACCCACAATAGACTCTTAAAAGTGAAAATGACTGACTGAATGAGCAGTTATCATCATGCATTCTCGAGCAAGTCATACATTCTCTGGAGTTGAACTTCCCCATCAATTAAATAGGAGAGTAGAACTAGATGACCTCTAAGGAACAAAATAGTCATAAAGGAGATGGAAAGGATCCTCTGAAGCCATCTGGTCCTACCCCATCCCCATTTTAGAGATAAGGAAATGTGAGGATCAAGACATTTGTTAACTCATTAAAGTAACAGAGTCAGATTCAAATTATAACTCAAGTTTAGTTCTGTTTCCACAGCACACTGCTGCCTTTTCTTCTTTTTTGAACTTTTACCTTCTATCTTAGAATCAATACTATGTATTGGTTCCAAGGCAGAAGAATGGTAAGGGCTAGGCAATAGGGTTAATGACTTGCCCAAGGTCACACAGCTAGGAAGTGTCTGAGGCCAGATTTGAACCCAGGATTTCCCACCTCTAGCTCTGGTTCTCTGTCCACTGAGCCACCCAGATGCCCCATTGCCTCTTCTCTTTTCATTCTAATGATCTTAATTCATAATAAATCTTCCCATGAAACTCTAGCTCTGTCCACTGAGCCACCCAGCTGCCCTGTTGCCTCCTCTCTTTTCATTCTAATTATCTTAGTTCATAATAAATCTTCCCATGAAACTCTAGCTCTGGTTCTCTGCCCACTGAGCCACCCAGCTGCCCTGTTGCCTCCTCTCTTTTCATTCTAATTATCTTAGTTCATAATAAATCTTCCTGTGAAATGCTAGCCACCTCCAGAGAAAGAACTGTATTTCACATGGATGTATTTAGGATTTTATTTGAGGGTTCTGGTCATGTATGACTTTGCTCTTACAACAACGACCCATATGGAAGTGTGTTTTGCATGACAATAAAAAATAAAAAAATAAATCTTCCCACGAAAGAAAACGCCAGCTAGGCCTAAAGGAAAAGGTACATCCACACACCAAAAAAAGCCACTATCCCAGAAGACACTGACTGGTAAGAGAGAGCCGGGGATGGAGATTGTTTCAGCGTCTCCTGCAGGAACACAGGACTGTTCCTGCACCCAGACCCAAACGCTTCCCTGCTGAGGGCGATGGTTCTCCATGGCTGCCCCTCTCCTGAAGATCTCCCTTCCAGCCTTAATGCAGCTCGTGCCCACACAGAGAAAAACAAACCTGGAAATATTTACAGTTGAGATCTCGTGTGCGGCAAAGAGTGAGCGAGTGTCAAAGTAAACCACTCAAATGCAAACACTGGGTATTTATGAAAAAGTCCAATTCCCAAACAAACAGAGGCCAGGCAAGAGTATCGCCTGCAGCTTGTTTAAAAGGAAGCTGCCCTGGAAATCATCCCAGCCTGCTAGGGATGGCAGAGTTGTGAGTGTCCGGGCTGCAGCAGACATCCATTGGGTGGGAGTGTCCATGCCCTTTCTCTTCAGGCACGTCTCTTCTGCTGAACTCAAGTGGGCACCACGGGAAAGAGGTTTCACCCACTCCAGTAGGACCCACTGGGTCCAAATGTCCCATGTAGGGTGGGGAAAGGAGGGGCAACAACCCAGGGCAAAGGGAAAGTTATTCACATACCAAGTACTCCTTCTAACACGCAGCCAAAGCATCTAGTCCAGATTAAGCTATTAAAAACTCGGTACAATGCAAGCTCGACACTGGCAGAAACTGACTTTTTGTCTTTGTAACCTCTAGCACCTAGGCAACACCCAAAAACTATCTGTGGAAAGGCAGAGGCCATATCTTTCCAATTCTCCCAGCAGCAGCCCCCAGCACAATGCGTTGAGTAGGAAAAGCCCATAATCCATATTCCTGAGTGATGACAAGGAATGTTAGACTAGGAGTCAGACCTGAATTCAAATCTAGCCTCAGATACTTACTAGCTGTGTGTCCCTGGGCAATTCACTCAAACATGTTGACCTCAGTTTCCTAATTGTAAAATGGGGATAATAACAGCATCTACTTTACCGGTGTTGAGGATAAAATGAGATCATATTTATGGAGTACTTTGCAAATCTTAAAGGGCTATATAGGTGGTAGCTGATATCACTGGTTTTTATAGAAATTAATTTATTAACACAGATGTCCAATGGTTATAGTATCTATACATGTTAAATTTAACAAATGAGGAATTTTAGGAAAATTGAACTTCCAGGCAAGATTACCTAGAAATCCACAAAGCAGATGATTCTGAATTAACATTGTGACCAAAAAAATAAAGAAACTGACCTTCTGTTTAGGTCATAGCAACTAATAACATTACTGTTCTTGTTGTTACTTAAAAACAAGTCATACCTCATTCTCCCTATTCCAGAACATGCCTCAAAATGAACCTCAGGTATTCTGTCTACAATCTCTTTTCTGGAGAAAATCAGACTTGAGAGATTAAGAAAAACTATTCTTTTGAAAAAAATATATAATTATAATTCAGGACAGACATAAATAAGGACCAAAAATAAGCATGTGAAACCCAGTGAATTAAGATCAATAAATCCAACTCAACAAACAAACTGAGGAAGCATCTCCTGTTCACATCTGCATAGAATTTGGTGGGGGGCTTTCAAGGCTGGGTTTTCCTGTTGAAGAAGAAAGAAGAAAGGAGGAGGAGAAGGAGAAGGAAGGAGAAGGAGGAGGAGGAGAAAGAGAAGGAAGGAGAAGAAGGAGAAGGAAAAGAAAGAAAAAGAGAAGGAAAAGAAGGAGAAAGAAGAAGAGAAAGAGGAGGCAAAGATGGTGGTGGTGGTAGAAAAAGAACAAAAAAGAAGAGGAGAAAGAGGGAAATAGAGAGAGGAAGGGAGAAGAGGGAGAGAGAGAGAGACAGAGAGAGACAGAGACAGAGAGAGACAGAGACAGAGAGACAGAGAGAGAGAGAGAGAGAGAGAGAGAGAGAGAGAGAGAGAGTTAATTGTATTAACAACCTCTCAAACAATTGATCAGGTCAAACAAAGCCACTTCAAAGGAAGGTCAAAAATAAATTCCAGTAAACAAAATCACAGCCACTCTAGTAACTAATGAAAGTGTTTTGCAGGAAACAACCCTTTGGTGTTGCTATCATTGCTTCTAGGCACAGGGGAAACATCACAAAAGCCAACCCTTCCTAGGCTAACTGGAGATGAGGGATGATGGATGCATCTGACTTTCTAAGACAAAGAGCAACTAGGAACTGATTTTTATAATGATGAAAAAGCCAACATTTGCTCCCCACCCCACCCCCCTTGTTTCCAGGATGCTTCTCCTCTCTGAAAAATCAGATTTTCTGACTTGTTTACACTCTTCTGTTCTTGTGTTGTCGCCAAAGAGTCTTTCCCCAGTTTCCTGTTCATTTTCTGGAAAGCCGTATCCAAAAGCAATGATTACAAACAGGAGGTAAGGCCCGTCGATCCAAAATACAGTACACTGTATACAGCTCTAAGTTGATGATGATGTCCTGATGAGAGTACAGAAGTGAGGCCAACATCACACCCAGTCTTGGTACCAAAGGCTATTTATATGCTCCCATAAAGCACATGTCTTATTTAAAAACTCTACTGACCTTTAAAACGTTTTAAGCATAGGTCTAACAATTTCCTCAACAGCTGGCATGAGTTATTACCTTGAGGCACACTTTTGAGCATCTAATCACCTGGGGGAATAAAGAAAGATGCAGGATGCAATAAAAAAGTACTAGGTTTCAAATCAGGGGACCCACACTCAAATTCCATCTTTGCCATTTACCAACAAGGTTACCTTGGTCAAGTTAGGACACCAGTGTAGGCCTCAGTTTCCCTATTTGGGAAATAAAAAAGTTGGACCAGATGGCCTCTAAGGTCCAGTCTAGATCTAAGTTAGGGAAGCTAGGTGGCACAGCAGATTCACAGATTCAGATCCTTCCTTGTGTGACCTTAGTCAAGTCATTTAACTTTGCCTCAGTTTCCTTATCTGTCAAATGAGTCAGAGGAGGACATAGCAAACTACTCTAATACCTCTGCCAAGAAAACCCAGAGGGGGGGTCACAAAGTCAGTCATTACTGAAACCACAACCAATTCGAAACGTAAAATTCTATTATCACAGGTAGAATTTTAAAATAATAATAAAATTTTTATGAAAAAGAATTAATTAATTTAATTTTAAACTAAGCTGTAGAATTCAAATTCCTTGAGGGCAGGGCATAGGTCACTGCAATGTCTGGTATGTAAGAGTTATTTAATAAAGGTTGACTCATTGACTGGCCAATCTACAAATAATCCTCAAAATATAGCAATTCCATTTCCTTCATGGCTCTAATAATTGTATATCCATAAAAAAGGAGTCATCCACAGAGAATAGCAAAAAGTCAGGTAAGGTTACCAGAGCGGAGGGAAGGGGAGGTAGTATTGGTAAAAGGGAAGGAAGCCAATGCAAATTTTATGGGTTGAATAGAATTTTGGCAAACTTGATGAATTTTGAAAGCTATTTGCAAGCTGCAATGATATTATATTTCCATGTTCACGTACACAGGAATTGAAAGATATTTAATACTTTTTTTTTCACTCTTGTACTAGGATTCTCTCCATCCATTCCCCCACCTTCCATCTATAAACAAGCCCTTCCCTTTTTTGCATTTCCTGTCCTGTCCCTGACTTTCTGGCTCCTTTGCCCACAATCTCTCTCTCTCTCTCTCTCTCCTCTCTCTCTCTCTCTCTCTCTCTCTCTCTCTCTCTCTCTCTCCTCTCTCTCTCTCCTCTCTCTCTCTCTCTCTCCCTCTGTCTTTATATATATATATATATACACACACATATATGTATGTGTATGTTTATTTATAAAAATATGAGACTTTGTGTCTCTACCAGATAGTAGAATCAGAGGACTAGATGGGATTTCCAAAGATCACTTGGTCTGTTGGCTCAATTACAAAAGTAATGGACCAGGAACAACTAGGTGGCTCAGTGGATAGAGAGCCAGACCAGGAGTTAGGAGGACCTGGCTTCAAATCTGGCCTTGGATGCTTCCAAGCTGTGTGACCCTGGCCATGTCATTTAACACCAATTGCTTAGCCCTTCCTGCTCTTCTGCCTTGGAACTAATACTTAGAATTGATTTTTTTTTAACCCTTACCTTCTGTATTGGAACTAAAAAGAAAAAAGAATCAATTCTAAGCATTGGTTCCAAGGCAGAATGGTGGTAAGGGCTAGGCAATGAGGGTTAAGTGACTTGCCCAGGGCCCCACAACTAGGAAGCATCTGAGGCCAGATATGAACCAGGACCTTCCATTTCTCAATCCACTGAGCCACCTAGCTGCCCTTTTAGTATTGATTCTAAGACAGAAGGTAAGGGTTTTTTTTAAAGGGATAGACTACAACCATTTGTGTTTTATGGGTCCCCAAGGATGGAAATCACCCAATTTCCTTTGGAAGCTCATCATCATAAATAGGCACCATTCCTAGTGTCTAACTCAATTTCCTAATATATACTTTCCAACATACTAGAAAAAAACACAACCAGCTGACATTGTTTTCAACAATAGGTTTTTACCAGACCTACCTTTAGGAAATCTCACACTTTTCCCTTCTGACCAATCATTTCAAAATCTTTCTCCATTGAAGTCATTTCCTTTTATGAATTTCATACATGTGTGTGTACACACACACAGAAAATCGACTTCATGTCTCACGGCTGTCCCCGGCTTTATGTTCCCTCTACCACGGCCTCACAGTTCAAGCTTTCATCATCATCTACCTAGTCTATTACAGCAGCCACCTAATTAGACTCCCAGGCTCCAGTCTCTAGAGTCTCCTCCAATCAATCCTTTACAGAACAGCCAAAATAATCTTTCTAGTCCCTAGAAGAAGCAGTGCAACATGGTGACCAATATCCTCCTTAATGCTATTCCTTCCATCTGCTAATGGTCTCTTGTTTACCCTGTCTAGACTTAGTTTGCGCCTAGGTATTTGCATGTTACCTAACACATAGTAGGCTTTTTAATAAATGTTTATTAACTGAATGAAATAATGATACTGTCTCTCTCATTAGACTATAAGCTTCTTGAGGGCAGGATCTGTCTTTTGTCTGTCTTTGTATCTTCATGGCTTAGCACAGTGCCTGACTCATAGTAGACTTTTAATAAATGTTTGTTAACTGAATGAATGAAGATATTGTCTCTCCCATCAAACTATGGGCTCCTTGAGAGCAGGGACTGTGTGTGCACATGCACACATGCAAGTTTACTGACTGATACACTAGACCTGGGATAAAAAAATTTACACTCAAATTGTGCCTCAGACACTTTCTAGTTATGCAACAACTAAGTAACAATTTTAGTTGGGTCTCTCTGCTTCCATTTCCCCATCTAATAGAAATAATAATTGTATCACTTACCTCTCAGGGCTGCTGAAAGGATCATACAAGATAATGTGGGTAAAGTACTCTGAAAACTTAAAGCCATCTATGGAGGACAGTTATTGTTATTCTGCTCACCAGTCTCCTATGGCTCCCTGTGACCTCTAGGTTAAAATCCAAATTCCTAAATGTGGCTTTTAAAACCTTCCACAGTCAGACTTTTCAGATTTATTTCACAGTATTATTCCCCTTCACACTCCGTACACTGTAGCCAAACTAAATGATTGCATTCTCTGACACCATGCATTTGCACCAAGCATTCCACATACCACTCCCCTAAAAGACTCCTATCTTTTCTCTAATCTAAGGTTCACCTCCACTATGTAGTTTTTCCTGATTCCAATTCCTAAAAGTGTTCTTTTCCTCTTTATATATCCCTTTGGTCCTCTGTATGACTTTCTTATTTATCTCCATCATTCTCTATTTTTTTTTAACATGTATACTCATACAAACACACACACTAGGATAGAACTGGGCAGGAAGGTGAAACAGAGAATACAGTTGGACTTGGAGTCATAAAGACCTGAGTTCAAATCCTTTCTCAGATACTTACTAGCTATGTGACCATGGGACTAGCTATGCAAACCATTAACCTTTTAGCCTCAGTGTCCTTATCTGTAAAATGGCCATAAGTTTATATATTGTTATTATATGACATATAATAATATAATACATAAAAGTATATGATAAAATATAATGAAATATAATATATCATATCACAACATAACAGAATACAACATAATATGAAGTAATGCAACATGATATGATATAACATAACATAATATGATATAATATAATGTAATATGATGATATAACATAATATGACATAGCATGATGTGACATAACATATCATGTCATATATGATATAATAACATATGATAATATCATATAACATAATATAATGTGATGTGACATAATATAACATGGCATAACATAACACAACACAACACAACACAACACAACACAACACAACATAACATAACATAACATAACATAACATAATATAATATAATATAATAAATATGCTCCTCCACCCAGGATAGTATTGACAATCAACTGACTAAAGAAGTCCATAAACTCTGATGATTATTATTTTTTAAATCCTGACTTTATGTCCTAGTAACAATCTAAGACAGAAGAGCAATGGCTAGACCAATGAGGTTTAGTGACTTGCTCAGGGTCACACAGTTAGGAAGTGTCTAAGGACAAATTTGAAACCAGGTCCTCCCAACGCCATTCCTGGCACTCTATCTACTGTGCCACCTCTCTGCCCCTTCTGGCTATTATCATTATTGTTATTGTTGTTATTGTTATCATCATTTATTCCAAACTCTTTGAGGACAGGGACCTTTTTAGAGCCAGGCCCAGAGAAGGGTTGGTGCTAAGGAGATGCTTAATTAAGCAAAATGGCATGCAGCAACAGCTTTCACATAGTAGGGCAAGATGAACACCAGAGTGGGCAAACCCTCCCGATCTCTCTTGAAATGTTTTCCTTTCGCTACAGCAATTGATCTGAATCTATTTTCAGAGTAAACACAAGTACTGCTCAATTTAACACCAGAACTGCTAACACTTGGCCCTCCGAGCTGAGACAGTTGTTTTTTCATCTCTCTGGACAGGACATCGCTAAAGGAGCAATTGCTGGTGTCTTCCCAGCCCCTGCAGTCCCCAGCGCTGACAAGAGCTGCAGTTCCTTCCCTCTCTTCCCCTACACATTCTTCCCCCCCCCCCCCCAGAAGTGGAGATGGAAAGCTGCATTCCTAGGACCAAGGAATGGGAGCGTACATATTTGTTCCTGCAGCTACGGAATGACCCCAAAAGAACAGGAATGGGAATTTACAACCTATCAGAGTGGGTTACAGAATCCTACTTTGAAGACAGCCAACTCTGCACACATTTGAGATCTAAATCTGTTTCCTTTTTGCTTTGCCCTCCCAGCCTCCCACTCTAGCCCGAAGGGGAGGAGGAGGAGAAAGGAGGAGGAAGAGAAGAAAAAGTATATAAGTGATACTAAATGAATGGTTTGGGAAACTGTCCAGATCTGAGCAAAAGAAAGGTCAACAAGGAATGATTTTTAGCAAAAAAGAGTTTTTCCTAATCCCTAGTGTGATCATAGGTCATGTGATTTCCCTTTCCCTATAAGAGTTCCTAATATTTCAGATGCATCTGAGGAGCTACTGAAATGACAGAGGAACATAACACCTAGCACATAGTAGGTACTTATTAAATGTTCATCCACAGTGGATTGATAAAGACACAGATTGGCTCAAACACTTCCTTCAAAACCCAACTCAAGGAGCAACTATGTGGCTCAGTAGATAGAGCGTCAGGACTAGAGACTGGTTCTGGGTTCAAAACTGACCTCAGACACTTCTTAGCTACATGACCCTGGGCAAGTCACTTAACCCTCATTGCCTAGCCCTGACTGCTCTTCTGCCTTGGAATCAATAATCAGTATAGATTCTAAGACAGAAGGTAAGGGTTTAAAAAAAATTCAGCTCAAGTCCTACCTGCCTTTCCTAACAATCTCCACCAATTGTAATACACTCCTTTCTAAAGCTAAATACCTATACATAAAGCCCTTACTTTGTTCCAGGGGCTGTGTAAAGTGTTTTACAATTATTACCTCACTGGATCCTCATAACAACCCTGGGAGGTAGCTACTGTTATTATTTCCATTTTACAGATGAGGAAACTGAAGCAAACAGAGGTCAAGTGACTTGCCCAGGGCCACACAGCTAGTTAAGTGTCTGAGGTAGGATCTGAACTTGGGTCTTCTGCTTCCGAGCCTGATGTTCTGCTCACTGCACCACCTACCTGCCCAGTGCAGTCTCCTTCATTTGAAGGTAAGCCCCTTGAGGGCTAAGACTGCTTCACTTCCATCTTTCTATCTCCAGCACTTACTACACAGCGCCTAGCACACAGTAGGCAGTGAATAAATATTTGTTGGTAGATCAGTGGATAAGATAACCCATTCTGTCAAAACATATTATATTGACCAATTCATCCTAATCTCTATCATGGCAGGATTCCCCCCAACCGAGTAATCCACCATTCTTACCGCTTCCCTGGAAAATAATAGCTTAGAAACATGTTCATAGGGGAGTCAGAAACTGGGGTTCACAGGCCAGATGCAGAGATAGATTTGAAGCGGTCAATAAATTTCGACAGGGGAAGGGAGTCATGCTGAAATTTAGCATGTCCTTCAAGTTTAAAATTTAAAAGACAAAACATAATTCTGAGGAGTCCACATGCTTCACCAACATGGCCAAAGCAATCCACTACACACAAAAAAGATGAGGACCCCCTGATCTACAGGGAGGGTAGTGGGTCACAGAGGATAGAGGCTCGTGCTTGGCTTCAGGAAGCATTAGATGTGAATCCCACCCCCAACACTATGTGACCTCCCCAAAGTCCCATAACTTCTTTCAGCCTCAATTTCCTCACTTGTAAAATGGTGATAATAATTCCTGGAGTACCTGTCTCACTGGGTTAAAAATCATAACCAATTAGTCAATCACTAAGCATTTATTAAGTCATGGTGTCCCAAGCACAGGGAGCTAGTATTCCCCCCAGCAAGGGGATCCAAGAACAAAGAATGACATGATCCCTACTCTCAAGGCACTTACTTTCAAACAGAGGAAACAAGGTCCATAGATATAATATAACATTATATATAAATAATATATAATAATGTATATAATATAATATATTTTAATAAAATATAGGCACAGACAGAATAAAATGACCAAATGAGGTAATACAGGAAAGATACTTTACAACTTTTAAGAGCCATCTAAACATCAACTATTATTATTATCATTATCATCATCATCATTATTATTATTAACTAATGGGCAATGCCTCTGAAATATGAACTCCTAAAGAAAATTCTTTCAGAGACTGGGGCAAATTTCTCAAAGTCACTGAATAGGGAGATTCCAAAGTCCAATGGGCCTCTAAGGAATTCCCTTCTTGAAACACTTCCCTATTTCCCTAGCATCCTCTTCCTCAGATCAGAACACAGTTCTCCATTAAAGAGCTTCTCATTCATAGGTTGACCAAAGCACTGGAATGGGGCCATTTAGTTCAGAAAAATGGCATATCAGCTTGGGCTTTTGGTTTGTTAATTAAAGGCACAGCAGCTTTGGCAACAAATGCATCCACCCTACCTCTCTCCGAGGCTGGCCAGGACTTTCATCAGGATTCCGGAGATTCAGGATATGGACCTCCTGAGGCAGGCTGGTTGTGCCCCGGCTTGCACAGCCGGAAAGGACAGTGAAGCTCTCCAACAGGGCTTGGACAGGGTGAGAGGAGTTGACTGGCATTCTGTCCGAGGCACGGGACCTGCGAAGAGGGAAAAAAAAAACAACATGCCACTCAGAAACATCAGAACTCATCCAGATTCAGAAGCAGGCATTGTCATGGCATGAAGAGTCCGCTTTAAGAGTCATCTAGCCATTGCCAACTCAGTCCAAGGATGATGATGCAGGCTTATTATTTCCAACACCAAGAGGGAAAAGCTAAACTATTTTTCTAAGAAACCAATATCTTTCATTTCTTTTGAGTGATTTTGTAAAATCCTCCTTTTGGCTCATAATACTGTGTAAAATTCCTCTGGGCAAGGACACTCCCCATTTCTTCTGCTCCCAGACATCAAGACATCTCCTCCCTCCATCTAAAAAGGATATTAGGGGAAAAAATGCCTAGAAACAAGAAGATTTATACATTGACTTACATAATACATTCAAAATCATTATTCATTTGGTAAATATTAAGAAATTAATCAGGTGCACAGGGCTGTTTCATTGATTCCCACAAAATATATTAAAAGGCATAAGGAGCAGCTAAGTGGCTCAGTGAACTGAGAGTCAGGCCTAGGGAAGTCCTGGGTTCAAATTTGACCTCAGACATTTCCTAGCTGTGTGACCTTGGCACTTAACCCCCTTACCACTCTTCTACTTTGGAACCAATACTTAGTATTGATTCTAAGACAGAAGTTGAGGGTTTAAATTTTTTTTAATTTTAAAAACTGTTTAAAAGACTTGGAGGAGGTCTCCAGCCTTCTGGGGACAGAGTCTCTACAGAAGTCACAGAACACAGATAAGGATAGCACAGGAAGGGAAGAGGTGGATGGGTAGTGGTCTATACCAATAAAAGGAGGTACCCGAAATCCACATTGATGAGATCACAAATCACCTGTAGAACTGAAGTACTAAAGAGCGCTTTTCCCTTTGCAAAAGGTGCTGTTGATTTCATAAGACTGATTACTCTGGCGTCCTCCTCACCTCATTGGATACTCCTTTCCCTGGCCACCATTTTAAAACAGACCCCAGTCCTCACTGTTACCTGGGCTCTCTCTCCTTTATCCCTGAACTCCTTTATCCCTGAACAGATGCCCTTCCTTCTCTTCCCATTCCCCTTCCCCCATCCTCAAAGTTCCTATACATGCTATCTTCCCATATAAGATAATAAATTCTTGAGAACAGGAACCATCTTGTTTGACAATATTGGGGCGCTAAGTGCAGTACCTGGCACATTGTAAACACTTATTAAATGCTTATTAACACACCTGAACCGTGGCCCAGTATGATGAGATTTTTTGGCCATAGCAACTCTCAAAGCCTATCTACAAAGCTGACTCGGGGAGCACCCAAATTGACAAAGTCTCGTACCCTTGCAGCTTCAAAGGTGTGGGAAGAGATACAGCAGAAAGAATATTACATTCAATGAACCAGGACAATTCTGAGGGACTTATGAGAAAGAATGTATCCACACCCAGAGAAAGAACTGTGGGAGTAGAAACACAGAAGAAAAACAACTGCTTGATCACATGGTTTGATGGGGATGTAGACTCTAAAAGATCACTCTAGTGCAAATATCAATAATAGGGAAATAACTCTTGATCAAGATAAAAGGAAGGAAGGAAGGAAGGAAGGAAGGAAGGAAGGAAGGAAGGAAGGAAGGAAGGAAGGAAGGAAGGAAGGAAGGAAGGAAGGAAGGAAGGAAGGAAGGAAGGAAGGAAGGAAGGAAGGAAGGAAGGAAGGAAGGAAGGGAGGAAGGGAGGAAGGGAGGGAGGGAGGGAGGAGGGACGGAGGGAGGGAGGGAGGGAGGGAGGGAGGAAGGGAGGAAGGGAGGAAGGGAGGAAGGGAGGAAGGGAGGAAGGAAGGAAGGAGGAAGGAAGGAAGGAAGGAAGGAAGGAAGGAAGGAAGGAAGGAAGGAAGGAAGGAAGGAAGGGAGGGAGGAAGGGAGGAAGGGAGGAAGGGAGGAAGGGAGGAAGGGAGGAAGGGAGGAAGGGAGGAAGGGAGAAAGAGAGAAAGAGAGAAAGAGAGAAAGAGAGAAAGAGAGAAAGAGAGAAAGAGAGAGAAAGAGAGAAAGAGAGAAAGAGAGAAAGAGAGAAAGAGAGAAAGAGAGAAAGAGAGAAAGAAAGAAAGAAAGAAAGAAAGAAAGAAAGAAAGAAAGAAAGAAAGAAAGAAAGAAAGAAAGAAAGAAAGAAAGAAAGAAAGAAAGAAAGAAAGAAAGAAAGAAAGAAAGAAAGAAAGAAGAAAGAAAGAAAGAAAGAAAGAAAGAAAGAAAGAAAGAAAGAAAGAATATTATATCTGAAATCAAACGACCTGGAACTGAATCTTGGCTTTGCCATTTATAAAAATCTCAAAGAGGCCCATCACATCAAGGGCTGATGTCTTGACTTGTACGTGACCTGGACTTCATTGAGGCAGAGTTGGGCAGAGTCATCGATCTCCCTCTCTCTTTCAGAATCATCTAAGTCCAGTGGCAAGACAAAAGTCAGGATGCCTGGAAATGGTCCAAGATGCATTGGATGACCTTGGCATCTTTAATGTCTAACCATGCTCTAAGTACTCCACAATCCTTGCTTCAATCACCCCCATAGCTGTTGGAACAAATGGTTCTCATGCACCCATTCTGCTGGAGAGGTCTTCACATGTTTGGGGTCACATTCCCCTAACTCTAGATGAGTTTAAGGCTGTTGGTTACTCTCCACCTGGCTGCCAAGATGCTTTTACTGGTGTGTGACCAGTGAGCTTCTTGGAGCCATACGTGAGAGCTGGGTGAAAGCTGGACACTGGATGAGCAACCCTGAACAGGGCTCAGTAAATCATCACCCCAGAATCTCGCTGAACACCCTGAATCTCACCTTCCCTGAACACCCCATCCACTCCATAATCTATATACCCCTTTGGTAGATATGGGAGATTTTACACATACTTCTTTCTCATTTAGCCAAGTATCGATCTCTTTTTTCACCAGGTTTGTCTGACTGAATATATCAGAAAGGTCTCAATATCTGTCTATATGTTTTGTTTATTTAATTGGGGATAGAGTGGAGGGGATGCAGGGTTGTAGTTTCATTAATGTAGGGGGTTCCCTATATGGGAATTCTCTCCAATGTAATGTGACAGTTCATCTCTAACTTAGAAATGATTTATGTGACCTTGGACAAGGCCCAAGGATAAGAGTCCATTCATCTCTCTACATTTCAGTTTTCTCCCCTGTAGGATGATGTTGTTAAATTTGATGGCCCCTAAAAATCCTGTCCAGCTTTAGATATACAGAAGAACCAGAGGTTTCAATTAGCTACAACTCTCACAATTCAAGTTATCTGTTTCAACAGCCTCCCTGTCGACGCTGACTTCATTTACAACCCAAATTCAGCTCAGGTACCCAGCCAACACCACCCCACTGTCATAGCCCCATAATGAGACACAATGTTTTGCCAAGTCTATTTCAGAACCGACCAGAATTATCTAAACCGATAGCAGCTATCTGGTTTATGCCATGAGACATATGTCTTTTTCCAATCCTCAGCGGCACCCTGTGTCATGCTGCTGGCTCTTTTTGGAGACACAGCATGAGGTGGCAGAGAACCAAAGAACAGCAATAAGAGCCCAGCATGGCGGAGTAACCCTCCCTTGAATGGGCCACTACTAGAACAAGGAAAACACTAACGAAAGCAAACATTTCCCCCACAGCTCCCCAATCCACTCTCCTTTGCCAGGGTCCATGGGAGGTCTGGTATGTCTGATACTGGAGGACTACAGAGAAAAGTTTCCCCCATGCAGCTTTGGTGCCTCCATGGGGTTGGTGGGATGTTGATGCTGAGCTGTGCGTTTTCATCTTAATGTCATAAATTTGTCATGATCCTATCCCTGCTAAATAAACAAATTGAGGCACAGTCAGAAGTACTTTAATAGCCTGGACAGGCGATTTATCTGAACAAAAATCTAGACAGAGATGTACAATTTACATTGACCTAGCCAATGCTTCACTCTGCTCTTCTCACCAACCCAACCCAACCCATGCAAATTGTCTTTGTTTTCCATACATTACAGAATATTAGTAACAACTCATGTTGTTATCATGGGATAACCAAAGTAATTTGGTATAACAGATAGATTGCTGAGCTTGGAATGAGAAAGACCCAACTTTGAACTCACCTCAGACATTTACTAGTTGTGTGATGTTGGACAAGTCATTTAACCTCAGTTTAATCATCTGTAAAATAAAGGAGCTGGGGCTCCATGACCTCTTTGGTCCCATCCAGCTCTAAACCTATGATCTCTTATGTTTGTCTTAGTCTCTGTCACTATCACAGGAACATCTAGGTGTGAAAACTCTCTCCACCAATGCAGGTTGGTGATTTATCCATCACCTCCAGTTTTAGAAAATTTTATGGAATATGAAGGACTGACTGTCCATATTCACACACAGTATATGTCGTAGATGGGATTTGAACCCAAGTTTTCCTGAGACTTGGCTGACCTATCTATAAGGTCATGTTGCCTCTCAACTAATTCCTTCAGTTGAATAAGAAGATTTTACCAAAATTGACAAAGAGTTAGAGTTGGGTTTTTTTTTAATGCAAAGATCCTTAAATTAAATTAACATAAATTAAAAGATCCTTAAATTAAATTAACATAAATTAAAAGTCCTTAACTTAAATTCAGGGCTCTCTACATGGCCCATCTAAAGGCAGGGGCCTCTTTTTTAAGTGCCCTATCTCAAGAAGTAGGTTGTGCCTGACCCAGACATGGGATGAAAGAACTGAGAAGGAGGATTAGAAAGGAGGTTTTTTATTGCATTTCATTATATACTTAGTAAGTAGTTTGAGGGGCGAGGCACCAGCAACTTAGGGAGAGCAGGAAAGGCTTCAGATAAAGAGGATACTTGAACTGCCTTAAAGGAAACTAGGGGTTCTAGATGTGGAAGTGAAGAGTGCAGGAAGCATGGGAGACAGCCTGGGCAAAAGCACCGGAGAGAGGAGATTTACGAATCGTGGGGGAGGAGGAACAAGAAGCCCAGTTTAGTTGGATCATTATTTTTGTTTATTGACTTCTTTCAGCCATGTCCCACTCTCTCGGACCCTGATTGGGGTTTTCTTGGCAAAGATACGGGAGCAGCTTGCCATTTCCTTCTCCAGTTCATTTTAGAGATGAGGAAGCTAAAGTGACTAAGTATTTGAGGTCAAATTTGAACTCCGGTCTTCCCGACTTCAAGCCCTATACTCTATCCACTGCCCCATCTACCTGTCCTTACTCAGAATAATGTTTTCAAATAATATTACCATGGAAGGGGCAGCTAGGTAGCTCAGTGGAGCTGGATTCAAATCTGGTCTCAGACACTTCACAACCGTGTGAGCCTGGACAAGTCACTTGACTCCCATTGCCTAGCCCTTATCGCTCTTCTGCCTTAGAACCAATACATGGTATCAATTCTAAAATGGAAAGTTAAGATGTTTTAAATTTATCTAGGAAATTACATGCACTAAAATAGTTCTAAAAAAACAAACAAGTTCACAGTTCAGCATATGCAACTTGCCCAGAGTCACAGGACAGTGTATTAGAGGTAGGACTCAAACCCAGGTCACTGTCTCCTTCATCCCCACCGGCCACTATGACCCTCGGTCTGGTCTCTCAAAGTGCCAATAAAGGTGCACCAAATTGCCCAAATAAGGAACTATAACATCCGGAATTTTTTCAGTGATGGCTTCAGATCTCAACTGGGATGAGTCTCTCTGCTGTTCTTCTTGCTCCAGCTGTAGTCCAGTGGTGGAGGGTCTTCCTCTGGCTCTTTCTTCCCTCTGCCTCATTCTTTCCACATTTCTTTGTACATCTTTGTCAAGAGGGTTCTATTTGCATACTGCTAGGTTCCCATGCCTTCCTCAAAGCCTTGCCATCTCTCTCCTCACCATCACCCATCACTAGCACCAAATCTTCGGTCCTACTTCAGAGAAAAGAACTGATCCTGAAATGAGGGAGGTGGTACTTCTAGTTGCTGAGCAACCAGTCCCACGGGGAATCCCCCCACCCTCAAAGGCTGTCGAAGGCAGGAAACACACTTGTTTTTCTCCACTCTTCCTGAATACGACACATAGCCCCACTCCTCTCCAGATGGTATGTAAAATATTCTATTTTCCCACCCCCCAAAACACACACTCACACACACACACACATCCTACTCACAACCTCATCCTGTCTACTTTTGCTTTCCCTTAGCACTCCCCAGCTTCAGATCAACCTCCACCTCTCCTGTGACCACATCCTGGTCCCAGGCACAATTCAAACCTCTTCTTGCCCCTGGCCTCACCTCTCAATGATGGCACTACAATTCGACCAAAGACATCTAGAACAAGAGCTCACTGTTTCTTTTGGGGGGCAGTCTAGTGAAGTCAATGGACCCTTTTCTCAGAATCACATTACTAAGTGCACATAATAAAATTGGTAGGATAAAGAAGGAAACCCATTTTGTTGAAATAAAGCTGTCATTTTTCCCATTCAAGTTCTTGGACCCCCAAAATCTATCCCTTAATCACATGGACCAACCCGGGTCTAAAGGCTATTTGGGCAAGTCAAGTTCTTTATTCTTCTTGGCAGAAGATACATGATAGCAAGGCAGAAAGCCCCTCGTTTTGACCAACAAAGGGTTTTTGGCTGTCACAAGGCAAGTCACTGAGCAACATCAGGAACTAGGAAAACCAGGCCCCAAGTTTGCTGACATGAGCCCTTCGTGACCTCGAGTGGCACAAAACCTGCATGAGCAATCACTGCCCCACTTAGTTGCCCCCACATGTAAGTATGGGAGCTGTCCCAGGCTCCTTCTTCCCTCACGTCCTTCCTCAGCATAGGCACAGGTCCTGATGGAAATCTTCAGAGTCCAGGATGTCAGATACACACCAAAAAGAACGTCCTCTACAACACTAACACCACCTTGCCAAAGGACCTCCAGTGAGAAAGAACCCATTCACTCCCAGAGCAGCCCCACATTTTTGGAGAACTCCCATTATAAGGAAGTTTTTCTTGATAACAAGCCAAAATTGGCTTCTTTCCAACTTCTACCCATTGCTCTTGGCTCTATTCGCTGGGGCCATAGAGGACAAGTCTGCAGTCAATGATCATTTATTAAACATTTACCATGTGGCAGGCATTGTGCTAAGTGCTCGGCATACAAAGAAAGGTAAAAGACAATTTCTTCTACAGCCTAAACTGGCCCCCATTCCTTCAACCAATCTCATGGACTCAATGCCCTGCACCATCTTGGTCATCATCTTCTAAAGAGACTTTAGCTTATCAATGTCTTACCCAAAATGTGACCTGATATACACAAACTCCAAATGTGAGACAGAATACAGAACTGTCACTCCTTTATGCTTGGCCTCGCCACTACTGACATTGGGAATGATAGCTTAGCATTTATACAGTACTTTGAGCTTTCCAAAACATTTTGCATATATGATTCCATTTTATCCTCACAAACCACCCTAAGAGGTAGGTGCTACTATCATCTCCCTTTTTACAGGTGAGGAAACTGAGGAAAAAAGAGATCAAGTGAGTAGCCAGAGGGTATCTTGAGACAAAAATGGAACCTGGATCTTCTTGACTCCAGGTCCTAACCCTCTATGCATTATGGTACCACCTACCTGCTGCTAGAATTACCTCTCCTCAATGAGCTTGCTTCTCACTCTAGAAAATAAGAGTGTTGGATTAGATAGTCCTTTGGTTCTTTTCAACTTGGATCGATGATGTCTCTAATCTATGACCTCATGAACAGATAGAATTTTTTGTCGTTTTACTTTCTTATAAAGGTTTTACTTTTGTACCAAATCTTCTTGTTCCTAATATTCTGGTTCAGTTAGAGCCAGACTGTGTTATCTTCTCATCCAAAGTACCATATTTTTGATGTTCTTCTCAAGGCTATTCCTAACTAAAATCTCATCCTTTACAGGAAGCTTTTCCCAGCCCCTCACAATTCTAGTGCCTTTCTAGGGGCAGCCAGGTGGCTCAATGGATTGAGAGCCAGGCCTAGAAATGGGTAGCTGTGGATTCAGATACTTCCTAGCTCTATGATCTTGGGCATGTCACTTAAACTCCATTGCCTAGCCCTGACCACTCTTCTGCCTTGGAACTACTACAAGGTATTGATTCTAGGATGAAAGATGAGGTTTTTAAAAAATCAAGCACCTTCTCTATCTTATTATTTCCCATTTATCCCATATATACTTTGTTTGTACATATTTGTTTGCATTAGAATGTAAGCTCCTTGAGGGTAAAGACCGACTTTTGCCTCTTTTTGTCAGCACTTACCACAAAGTCTGGCACATAGTAGGTGCTTAATAATTTTTTTTTTTAATGATAGCACAGTACCTAGTACATAGTAAGTGCTCCATAAATGCTTATTGACTTATTGGCCCTAAATCACTCTCTCCCAGACTTTCTGATGCCAAGGCTGGCCCCTTTTCACTATGCCATGATGACTTTCTCCTCTTGTCTACCTATCCCACCACCCCCCTCCCAAAAAATACAGTAAGGAAATACAAAAACAAGCCTCTCTCCCTTTGTTCTGGCCTTTTAGATCCAAAGCAGGCTTCCATCCTCAGCCAGGAGCACCACCCATTTCTTAGGACTAATTAGTGACCAGCCCTGAGCCTGGAGAGAAGGCAGAAGGAGCTGGAGGGAAATCGATGCCATTGCTGCCCACACTGGAAGCCCAATCCTTCCTACAAGAAGAGATTAATATTCCACCTCTTACAGCAGAATAAAATCAGCTGGGGGGGGGGGGGGGGCGCTGGCCAATGAGAAGCAAAGCATTAAGTAATTTTCAGATTCGATAAATAAGATTCATTCTGAATACAGATGCATGCCACGCCGATACAAACATCTGGTACCGTTTCTGCCTCATTTTCAGCCCTCTGATTTCCCATATTACCCAGGGTACTAATGAGGAACGTGTGTTCAGCTATAATAAATGTAATCATGATGCAAGGAAAAAGGAGGGAGGGTAACAGTATAGCTCGGGACCAACCCATAACAGCGGGGGATTTTATTCGAACAACAACATTGGCTAATGCAGTTTCTCTTATGGCTCCAGAGGGAATTCTGCAATGCTGTCAGCTGCAAAGGGGGACAAACTGTGGGATTCAGCCCCTGCAGCCTCTTGTTCTGCTTTTGGACTGAAAAATCCCTCCAGTCCCCACGCGATGTGGGGAGCTACACTGATGGGGACCCAACCATTTCCCATCAAACCATATAACCTGGCTCTAATTGGCTTTTACAAGTTGGAATTTTAGGAACATGGGGATTTGGTGAAAAGTAAAAACTCTTAATAGAAAACCAAAAAAAAGACAAAAACTACACCTGGAAAGGGTTGGGCTGAGAAGTCCCTGAGGGTATCCATACTCCATGTGCTCATGTTTAGAAGACCTCAAATTACAGTTGAGCAGTTCTACAACCCATCTGGGATGGAGCTCGGGAATGTCTCACTCCTAAAGCCATAAAAGGTCCCTCCCCCCTTCCCTGGGCCCCCCACTCATATTTTTGAAAGATATAAAGCATGGGCAGAATGGTGCTAGGCAGCCATGGCAGGGAAATGGAAGGTGGAATATTCCTGAATCTTGAACCATCCATTTCCAAGAAAGAAGCAGTGGGATGTTGCGATAACGAAACTTCTTAGAAGCATGCTGATCATCTGCTTCTCTCCCCCGCCCTGCTGGCTTCCACTGTCTGCACCCAAAACCATTCTTCTGACTTGCCCCACCACCAACCACCCCCTTCCAAGAAGTCGAGCGCAGATAGGTATTACCATTAGGTGGAAACCAATGTGTGACTGTGTTTGCAAACTTTTCTGTTGTGTTTTTAAATGCTCAGAATGAAAAGAGCAGAGCCACTTTCAGAAACCGGGTTCTAAAACCACTCGAAATTAGTAAACTGAAGTGGAATCTCTACACACAATCTATTTCTTTAATTGCATAGACAATCTACGTGTGTGCATACAGTAAGCACACACATACACGCTAAATTGCTAAAGTGGGGGGCGGGGTTCAGAATTGGGGTATAAAGTGACCTTAGAAGGCAGGTTGCCAAAAGAAGGCTCATCCTGATTGGAAGGAGACTATCCAGGCCTCTTGTAGAAATGCCAAGGTCCCTGCTCTAACTCTGCAGGGAAAATGAGGAAAGAACAAACAATAGAAAAAAGAACTTTAATTAGGAAAAACTAGCGGCTCCCCCTGCAAAGACCCCCAAGGTTGGAGTTTGGGAGATTGGAGATTGGGGTTGGTGGCCAAAAAAGTCATAAAAAAGATGTTTTTAGGAACTTTCTTTTCCTCCCTCCCTCCAAAAAGTTGGAGTTCATGTTTTTTAATAATAAAATGAATGGCGAGGAGGAAGGAGAGATTGAAAAACTCAAAAAAAGAATCTTAAATGAATGTTGAAATAAGGTATAATTATTAACTTTAAAAATAATCATATAATACATGTATAATCCAGATTGAATTGCTTGCCAGCTCTGGGAGGGGAAAGGGAAAGAGACACGCAGACAACTTGGATCATATAACTTGGGAAAACTTATGTGGAAATTTGTTATTAATGTAAATGGTAACAAATAAATTGAATAATCACGATAAAATGAAAATAGTTGAAGTAAGATTCCCACAGAAAACTCTTAATAAGTGCTCTCTGATGGGCTGCTCCCCTAAAATGACTTGTGAAAATGATGCCAGATTATTTAAATTTGCATCCTCAAGAAAGTCAAAAAATTTTAAATAATAAATGAATTAAATTAAATATTTTTAAATGTTTAAATATTTTTTAAAAATTTATTTAAAATATTTAAAATGTTTAAAATGTTTAAATCCAGCAGGAAAAAAAAAAGAAAGAAAATGAGATAAGAAGACTTTTGTGAAAAACCCTATAATATGGCCATTACAACTAACATATGGTAAGGATAAGTTGTACAGTACACTTCGCAAATTCAAACATCAGATAAGCTTCCGTCAGTGGGCACTGGCACGTGGAAAAGATAAGAAAGATAATTCGGGGTCCTCTTTGCTTGTATTAAGAGTTTAAATATATCTATAGTCAGAACATTAAAACAGATTTAATTCCATTCGTTTATTTTCACATGCTTGAGATAGGAAATGCAGATTGATTCTTAGAGTCTCTTTGAACGCTATAACAGAAAGAACATCCTTTTTTTGGAGGCAGAGATGATCAGTGTGGTTAAGTCACTTCACATGTTAGAGTGGTTTGCCATTTCTTTCTCCAGCTCATTTGACAGGTGAGGAAACTGAGTCAAACAGAGTTAGGTGACTTGGCCAGGGTCATGCTACTACTAATTGTCTGAGGCCACATTTGAACTCAGGTCTTGCTGACTCCTATCCACTGTGCCACTCAGCTGCCCCTTATGAGATTGGTCCAGGTGCTAAATATCATCTCATTAATAGGCACCAGAGCACTCCCAGAAATTCAAGCTCAGAGGCCAGGAAGAAAAAAAGACAGACCTAAACATGCAACCCTAGAGACCAGTAACCATTCCAGCCACCCTAAGGTGCAAGGTCCTGTGCCACATAACTACATTATAATGAGCTGAGCCACACAGGGAGAATACAACAAACAATGCAAAATGCCTCTGAACCCAGCTTCCATTTGTCTTTTCACAGTTGAAATTAAACAGGTTGAACCCTAGTCAAAATGTTTGGGGGAGGGGGGCAAGTCAAGATGGTCACTTAGAAGCAGCAAAAGTCCAGACCTCTGTGAAAACCCTTCCACACCAATCAAAAACAAAGTGCTTGGAGGGGACAGAAAACCAGGACAGAGCCGGGGACCCTCCTGCTTAATTCAACTTAAAAGGTACACAGAGAAGGCTGAATTCTCTGGTTTAAGGAAAAGGAAGCAGGAAGGTCCCGGGACCCCTCCCCTATCTGCTGTGCTGAGTCTCCCACAGTTGCTGGAATCTCCAGGGGCGGGCTCCATCCCAGAGGGAGTGCCTTGCTCCCACAGCTGTGCCAGGCTCAGGGCTCTAACCACAGCCAGCAGGGAGGCAGCAGGAGGGAAGGTGCTGAGCAGAGGGAAGCCTCCTTGCAGCCACCACTCTCCATCTTGGGTCCCTTCTTCTCAAGGTTTTAGCCTCAGGTACATTCAACTCCACCCAATTAGCTCCATCCCAACTTAATCTAGTCTATCAATAGGGCAGATAAGAAACCTTCAGAGGGCAGGGAAGCTCAATCTCCTACACCCTTCCCTCACTGATAGAACTGAGAGCAGCCATAGGAATCCTGCTGACTCAGATCCCAGGGCAAAGGCTGCAACCCCAACAGAATACCGTGATAACAGGGCAGGAAGCCCAGCTCCCTTCAGCCTCCTCACCTTCTCCTACACCTTCAGCTTCTGCTGCCAGCTAGGGAACCCTGACCTCAAGGCTCAATAATACTCCATCAGCCTAATCTAGTCAATCAGCAGAGCAAAGAAGAAGCCCCTTCAGGACAGAATAGCCCAAACCCACAAATCCAGCAAATAATCAGAGGAGCAAGATTATAGCCAATGACAGGGAGAAAGAAGGAAAAATATGAGTAAACAACAGAAAAAGGAAAAAGAAATGACGATCGACAGCTTCTATCCAGGTAATGAACAAAGAGCAAATGGAACAGAGGAGGACCAAGGAACACCAAGCAAAACCACAGAAACTCCAGCGAATTGGATTCGGGCTTTGGAAGAACTCAAAACACAATTCAAAAAACAATTAAAAATCATCATCAACAACAACAACCACAGCAGCAGCATCAACAACAACATCAACATCATCCACATTGTCAACAATCTCAACTTTAACAACATTAAAAACATCATCAACATCTTCATCAACATTAAAAGTACAGAGGTTTGAATCCCACCTCTGATATCTAAGAGCCAGGTGACTTTAAGGAGGTCTCTATACCACATCTGGCCTTAGTTTCTTTAATTAATTTAATTTAATTAAAAGGATAAAGTCAAGGGACAGCTAGGTGACTCAGTGGACAGAGCCAGGCTTAGAGATGGAAGGTCCTGGGTTCAAATGTGAAATCAGATACTTCTTAACTATGTGACCCAGGGCAAGTCACTTAACTTTCCTTTGTCTAGCCCTTACTGCTCTTCTGCCCTGGAGCTAATACATAGATTTGAGGCAAAGAAAGAAGGAAAAGATTAAAAAAAAGGGGGGGGGTTAGATTACATTATTTCTGAGGTCTCTTCCCGCTTTAAGTCAGCAATTTGGATCCAAAGAAGTCTGAGTTTCCCTTTCTATGTGACCTTTTTTTCCTCTCTTTGATGCTTTCAACAGCAGCAAACCATTTCGAGTTATCATACTGTCCAACTTCCTGCCCCTATCAAAACAGAGAAAGGATATGATGGTAGAGATGCCACTGTTTCAGGGACAGGGAATCCAGAGTCAGAAAGGGGGGAGTGTCCAAAATGCTAAGTGCCCATTTAGCTTGGGAGTGGGAGAGGGGGAGAAGATAGCTGGGGAATGATAGGGAACATACAGTTCATTCTTTCCTTCTTTCCTTCCCTCCCTCCTTCCTTCCTTCCTTCTTTCTTTCCTTCCTCCCTTCATTTCTTTCTTTCCTTCCTTCCTCCCTCCCTCCTCCCCCTTCTCTCTCTTTCTTTCTTTCTTTCTTTCTTTCTGTCTGTCTTAGAATCAATAGTGAGTATTGGTTCCAAGGCAAAAGAGCAGTAAGGGCTAGAAAATGGGGGTTAAGTGACTTGCCCAGGGTCACACAGCTAGAAAGTGTCTGAAGTCATATCTGAACCCAAGACCTCCCATCTCTAGGTCTGGTTCTCTATCCATCTAGCTACCCAAAAAATATACAGTTTCAATCAAGGACTAGGAAAGTAGTGATGACAAGGGGAAATTAAGAATATAGAACCCATAATGATGAGAGAATTTCATCAAAGACTGTTCACAGTGATGTTACTTAAAGAGATTGATGAAATAACAAAATTAACAGACTTTCTTTAAACTTAAAATTGATTCTTTATATCATGTTAATTATAATTATCCTATTATTACATATTAAAACTATAATATAATAGTATATTAAAGATAAATATATTAGTTTTATTTCTATTACACAAAGATAAGGAAAAAAACAAAATTAACAAATGTAATTAATGTCCATTAAATTAATTAACAGAATTAATAAAATGAATTAAAGTTATTTTAAAAGTCAATAATTAACAAATGAAGAAAAAACTATTTTTAAAAAAGTTATATAAAAGTCACAAAGTTGGGACACCTCCGTGGCTCAGTGGATTGAGAGTCAGGCCCAGAATTGGGAGGTCCTGGGTTCAAATGTGGCCTCCCCTAGTTCCTAACTGTATGAACCTGGGCAAGTCACTTAAGCCAAATTACCTAGTCTTTACCAGTCTTCTGTCTTGGAACCAATACATAGTATTGCTTCTAAGACAGAAAGTAAAGATTGTATTTTTTTTAAGTCATGCAGTCAACTGCTTGCCCTTCACAGCATAACAAAAATTGGAGATCATTAAATCTATGCCTGGTTAACTTTCATTGTGAGACCTTATTAAAGGTGTTGCAGTGGTCCAGGAGTAGGGCAGGTTGGACTCCACTGGTCCCTGGTGCCCTAAAATCCATTGCTTGAAGCTCTAAATCTCTGGTGTCTGATCTCAAAGGTCAGCCATGCAGACTTATCTCAGCTCGGTCCCGTTGCCAAAGAAACAGTGTAGAGAGCAGGCTGCTACAGCCTCACACTGTTTGGTGACACATTTTTTAACACGATAAATCCCCTGCTGACAAGGTGCGTTGATGCCTCTGCCTTGGCAGGAATGGCTGCTCTGTCTGCAATGCTAACATCTCTTCAGGCAAAGGGATGGATCTTTTTCTTATGAAGCCATCAAAGAGAAATGCGCTACTCTGACATTGATGACAGAAGAAGAGAATCAAAAGGGCAGGCTCACTCTTTTCACTCTTATTACGTCTCCCCACCCCTTGAACTAAGCCCAAGAAAGAAGTCAAGTAGAAGGCAAAGAATGGGTAGGTTGCTTACTCTTGGAGATTCAGTTGGTAGAGGGAACCTCCATCTCCCTTTGAGTATGTAGGAGCAGCAACTCTTTAAGAAATTCATATCTCCATGATGATGATGATGATGATGGTGATGATGATGATGATGATGATGATGACGATGACGACGATGGCCACCATTTCTTTAGTTCTGGAAGACCTCCAAAATTCTTTGATCCTATTAGCTTGTTTGAGCCTCACTACAGACCCATGGGTAGGTCCTGTTCACTTCAAGTCACTAGTGAAGAGGCAAGTTACCTACCGGACAGCTCGGTAAGAAGTACCATTCATTGGATTTGGACTCTTTCCTGGGCATTCTGTCCTATGGAGCACCAGCTCAAAGAGATGAACCCCAAGCCTGGAAAGCTCTACCTCCTCCCCTCCACCTCCCAGAATCCCTAACCCTCTTCAGGGATTAAAGCCCTAACATGAAGTCTTTCTTGCTATTCCCAATAATCAGTGTTTTTCCCACCTTCCCTCAAGCAATTGCTCTAGACTCGCTTTGTAGATATGCTGTTTTTACTTGTCTTGGTAAGTGTTTTTTTCCCTCTCTCCATCTCCCCATGCCCCAGTAGAATGGACACTCCTAGAAGGCAAGATCTGTTTCCTTTTCTCTATCTCTTCTGTGCCTAGCCCAGTGCATGGGAAAGACTAAATGGTAGTTAGAGCAGCTTGGAATCAGGACAATTCATCTTCTTTGAGTTCAAATCCAGCCTCGGATACTTATTAGCTGTGTGACCTGGGCATGTAACTCAACCCTGTTTGCCTCAGTTTCCTCATCTGTAAAATGAGTTAAAAAGGAAATGGTAAGCCATTCCAGTGTCTCTGCAAGAAAACCCTAAGACAGGGTCAGAAAGAGAGGGATGGGACTGAAATGAGTGAACAACAAATGATAGCTGAATTGAACCGAATTAAAACCTTGGGTTCTGATGCTTCCAAAGGGATGTTTTCACAGCTTAAAAAACCTGGGGTTTCTTTTTCCTCCAGAATAATTTGAAAAACCTCCTCCAACCTACTTCCTCCTTTTCCACTGCCAATTCCATCCTCCAAAACCTTTTTACTTTTTCAAAATGAATCTTCTGGTTCTGAAGATTCATGGAAGTCCTTCAGACATCTTTGATTCTAATGAATCCCACTCATGGAACATCCTAGTCCAATGAAGAAATTATGTCTTCCATGTTCCTTCCACTGAGTCTCTAGCCCTTATGGATAGATAACTCTCTACGTGAGATTCCTGATGCCTCCATTTTTAAACGATTGATTTATATGCCAACATATAATGCACAAAACCAGGAAGCCAGTATATAATGTAACAAAGTTTTGAGGGACTTCACAAATTCAGTTTCTCAATATGTACCACAGAATGGTCCAGACCAGAATTCCCAATATGGAAAGTCCCTCCATCAATGCCAGTTAGCAACTCCTCTGTAACTTACAAGAGTGACCTGCGTTAAGTGGTTAAATGACTTGCCCAGGGCCCCACAAATAGTATGTGTTAGGGGTAGACGTCAGTTCTCATCTTCTGGACCCTTCATCCATCCCTCTCCTGACCACAGCTCACTGCTTCTCTACCATGAAATAATTCACTTAAAATTCAAGTTCTGATGTGCTTCGTCTTGAAATTTACTATATCATCTCAAGGACGATAGTTTTATGAAAGGTGAAAGTCGGAGATTAATTAACTTGATCAAACTCTATTTTTACAAAATAATCTGCTTCTATCCTATTACATAAAAGAAACCCCCATGGGAAATTACTGAGAATTTAGTAAAAAGAAAATCACTCTTGTCAATGTTGTTTAATCAGCTTAATCTCCCTAGCTCCCTCTCCAAAAAATAAAAAAGGACTGAATGGGACCTGTTCAATCCAACATCTGCTAAGTAAGCTCAGGCCCCGGCCAAAGCTACGCGGTGCGGTCAAGGAGTGAAAAACAAACATCTGTATGTATAAGACAAAGACACCTTTCAAAACAGATGTGCTGTCCAGGGTTTCAAAGACCGACTTTTCTACAAGGCTGTCCCTTCGCTTACTTTCCAGTAAAGTCGGTTCTGTTTTTCTGGCCTTTGTGAACAAGAAACAGCCCCGTGTGGGTTACTTTGGAGAGGACTTCGCTGCAGTAATTTTCCATTTGGACCGATTGGTTTCTCTCTTTTTCCTCCCAAATGAGATTTCAGAGAGCAGGCTACCAGAGAGAACTCATCTTTTCTAGCAGAAACCGACCAGAATACACGCTTCAAAAGCAGCAACCATAGAACAATATGGATTTGTTTTCTGGATACAGAAAAAGGTCCGAGTTTCAGGACACGTCATGGGCAAGAAACTGAAGCTATTCAGAACCTGTGACTTAAAACCCCAGTGAAGCTGTTGTTCTGTCAGTTCCTTCCTCCACACCTTTGCTCAAGCAGGTTCAATGGTGGCTCCCACTGGATTTGTGCCAAATGGTCAGGAAATGAGATGTCCCAGACAAGCTAAAGCTTGCCCTGTGAAATGCTGAACTCATCTCCTCTGTCTTTGATGACCAACTTTCTCCAGTCTGTTCCATGAGTCCCTGTTTCCTTCAACAGAGAACACTGAACATATTTTATCTTCTTGCCCCCAGAGTCACTGTGAACATAAAATTATTTACCATAGGGTCCACAGAGCTACAGAACATGAAGTCTCCAGCACCCACCAGCTACATGATCCAGGGCAAGCCTTTAAAAATTGCCCTGTGCCTCTGTTTCTTCCTCGGGAAAATGGAAGACCTATAGTATACTATCTTCACAGGATTGCTGTAATCATAGCTAATATTTATGGGACTTGGAACCAGGAAGACTCATCTTTATGAGTTCAAATCCAACATCAAGAGACTTACTTACTGTGTGACCCTGGCCAAGTCACTTAACTCTGTTGGCCTCAGTTTTCTCATCTGTAAAATGAACTAGAGAAGGAAATGGCAAACCATTCCAGTATCTGTGCCCAAATGGGATTGTGAAAAATCAGACACAACTGAACAACGAAATACCTGTCTCAATGCAGTATTAAGCTTCATTAAAATTGTATTAAAGGGGGCAGCTGGGTAGCTCAGTGGATTGAGAGCCAGGCCTAGAGGCAGGAGGTCCTAGGTTCATATCTGGCCTTAGACACTTCCTAGCTGTGTGACCCTGGGCAAGTCACTTGACCTCCATTGCCTAGCCCTTACCACTCTTCTGCCTTGGAACCAATACACAGTATTGATTCCAAGACAGTTTTTTTTTTTTTATGAATTAAAACTTAAAGTGAGAGGGCCAGCTAGTTGGTTCAGTGGATGGAGAGTCAGACCCAGAAATGGGAAATCCTGGGTTCAAATCTGACCTCAGACCATTCCTAGCTGGGTGGCCCTGGGCAAGACACTTAACCCCCATTGCCTAGCCTTTACCACAATTCTGCCTTAGAATTGTTACATGGTATTGATTCTAAGGTAGAAGAAAAGGGGTTTGTTTGTTTTTTTATTAAAACTTAAAGTGAGAGGACCAGCTAGCTAAGTGGTTAAGTGGATAGAGAGCCAGACCCAGAAATGGGAAATTTGGGGTTCAAATCTGACCTCAGACCATTCCTAGCTGGGTGACCCTGGGCAAGTAGGATAGACCCCATTGCCTGGTCCTTCCTTCTCTTCTTCCTTCATTTTATTAATTTATTAGTTATTAAAAGGGAAGGGAAGGGTTTAAAAAAAGCAGTTTAAAGTGATTAAAGCCTTTAAATGCCCTGAGACTTTAGGGACACCTTCTAGAGTACTTTAAGATAACTGCATTATCTCCTTTGATCAAAGGTCTGTAAATCACTCTGCAAACCTCAAAGTGTGATAGAAATGTCAGCCAGTATTGTTACAGTTATTAATATTAAACATTCTATTCAAAGATACTTAAGAAATGCCTAACATAATATCTTTTTTTTTTTATTTAAAACCCCTACCTTTAGTCTTGGAATCACTACTGTGTATTGGTTCCAAGGCAGAAGAGTGGTAAGGGCTAGGCAATGGGGGTCAAGTGACTTGCCCAAGGTCACACAGCTGGGAAGTGTCTGAGGTCGGATTTGAACCTAGGACCTCCTGTCTCTAGGCCTGGCTCTCCATCCACTGAGCTACCCAGCTGCCCCCTAACATAATATCTTATACACAGCAGGTGCTTAATAAATGCCTGCTGAACATTTATTTATGATAATATATGATATGCATATTATCTAATATATAAATAATAACATTTATATATAATGGAGGCTGAAGCTTTTTACCATATGTGAATTTTTTAATCCACATTGTAGATGAAGTAGCCCAAGAACAGTTCCAGCAAGTGTTTTCCTCCTTCCTGTGCGTGAACCCATTGTGAGTGGCCCCCATGGTGGAGCTCTGGTCCTCAAGGCAGGTGAATGGACTCATGCCATGGCACCGAGGGAAATCTGAAGCTCTTAAGGATGGATTTCAAGTTGGAGAGTTTGTTTCCTAAAACCTGCGCACACTCAGTCATCAGTGGTCCCTCCTCTTTCCCAGAGAATTCCCTCCGGAGTCCAAGATGAACAGTTCTCCTTACAGAAGTCGAACGTGGAATCCGAGCAGTTTTTCTACCTTTATTCTCCTTTTGGAACCTCATGTCGGATGAGGAAGTACTCTAACCTCAGAGCTGTTACAATTTCCCTGAATCAAGATAGCTTGGTTTGGGGGCTTTTTAAGTGCTTTTCAGCAGTGAAATGTACTTCCTTTTCCCCAGAGATAGCCCATAAATTGCCGTGGATGTTAACCTTCCTTACCGTAAAAGGGATAGGAAGTTACATGGAAACAATGAATGGAAGTCCACTTTTTTAAGAAGTCAAACAAGAACAGGAAATATTGGGGAGTTTATGGCAGAAATGCATATTGAAACAAAAGGGAAAAAATAGCCCATATTCTTCTCAACACATAACCCTCCAGCAGCCGCCACCCCAAAACGCATGCCAGCTCAAGCCCCTGAGAGAAGCCCAGCGGAGCTGCGAGGAGGGACGGGGTTCATTGCAGCTTTAAACTTTTTATTTCCTAAAATACCCTCTAACCAAACAAGCCACTGAAAAGAGAGCAGTGACACAGCCTTTGATTATGACATTGTTCAAAATGATTCATAACTGACCTTGGAAATACTAAAGACAATTAAGTGAGGAAATACTAGAAGATATTAAAAAAATGATTACAAGGAGCCCAAAACTGAACTTTATTTATTTTTCTATCCAAAATGCACGGGCATGTCCAAACCATCAAATGGAACACTGAGGCATGCAAAAGGAGGCGTGCATCTGAGTTCAAATTCCAACGCAAGGTCTCCCCGAAGTACCACGGTGTCCTTTCCATGTGGGAGAAATCAATCTTCAGTTGACCTCAGATCAGAAAAAAATAAGGAAAATTCGATTGCCTCAGCTCCAAACTGTGCCAAAAGGCAGTGTGGTTTAGTAAAGAGTTTGCTATAGAGCCAAGAAGACCTGAGTTCAAGTCTCATTTCTGACCTATGTTAGCTCTGTGATCATGGATTCCAGTGCCCCAGACAACTTACTAAGACTACAATGGTATGATGGTGAAGGCATAGGACTTGGAATTAGGAAGGCATGGGTTCAAATCCCACCTCGTGTTTACTAGGTGTGTGCTCCTGGATAAGTAATTTAATATCTCTTGCCTCAGTTTCTTAATCTGTACAAATGAATGATTTGGACCTGAGGACCTCTAAATTCTCTTCCAGGTCTTGATCTATGATCTAGTGACATACCACTAGATTCAATAGAGTTGTGGCTCTCTCATCAGCGGAGAGAATTTTCTGCCCCAATGAAATCAAGAGCAAAAGAAGAAAAGAAAAATGTTACAATATTGACCAACTCATAGTATAACAAATTCACCAGCTAAGAGCCCGGAGAAGGGGCCAGAGTATTCATCAAATGAGTTAACACGTGGAAAGTGCTTTGCCTACCTTAAAGTGCTATATAAATGCTAGCTATTGTCATTATTATTATTTGTTTGCGCACACTCTTTCCCTGTAGTAGTAATATAGAAAGAATCCTTTAAGTTAGTCTATGTGGCAGTTAATAAAATCAATATCTAAAAGAAAAATCTGGAGGCTCTCTTTTAGAATTCAACCCTAATGTACAAATGTAAATATTGGTCAAAGGCCGGGGACTGTATTCTCCTATAAAGGGTGGAAATACTCAAGTTCTATTCCCAACATGCACTCCCTGAAAACCAGGTTTGATAATTAAGTAAAAGGAACAGACTAAATCAGTGTGTCTGAATTCATCTTGAGTAGAAAACCACAAATTAACATTATCTATGTTGTATTGTATTTTTATTTATTCTGTTAACTATTTCCCAATTAAATTTTAATCTAGGGGGTATCTGGATGGCTCAGTGGATTGAGAGTCAGGTCTAGAGATGGGAGGTCCTGGGTTTAAATCTGGCCTCAGACAGTTCCCAGCTGTGTGACCCTGGGCAAGTCACTTAACCCCCATTGCCTAGCCCTGACTGCCCTTCTGCCTTGGAACCAATACACAGTATTGATTCCAAGATGGGAGGTGAGGGGCTAAAAAATAAAATAAAATAAAATAAAATTTTAATTCAGCTTCCCCTGCACTCCAGGACTGAGCAGAGTTGAGCCTCTGAACTAGATGATGTCTAAAGATTTTCCCAACTCTATTATTCCATGGAGAGCTGCTCACTTTTGCCTTTTCTACTTTACTATACTGGGATAAGGGTAGTAGAGATTGATGACAACTGATGATGTAGACAACTGATGTAGTAGACAAGGTAACTGATATTTATGTAGCACTATAAAGTTTTCAAAGCAGTCTGCAGACATTATGTATATCATTTAGCATGTAGTGTAAGTTATTAGTCCTTTTCTACCCAAGAGGAAACTGAGGCTTAGGGAGTTTAGGATTTCTTCATGATTCTCAGGATTTTGAGTGGAAACCATCAGGGGCCATCAAACACAAACTCTTCATTTTATAGATAGGGAAACTGAGGCAGAGAGGAAAGGAAATGACTTGTCCAGGGTCATACTGCTAGGAAATAGCAGAGCTGAGGTTGGAACCCAAGTCCTAGCTCCAGGCACATCCTTTTTTCCACTGTACAACCCAGGTGGCAGATTTCCTCTTAATTACCATCACTAGGATCCAGTGACCCTAGAGATAACTCATCCCTCTCAGTACTTGAGCTTGTGAAATGGGTCAATCCATTGGAATGTTTCCATTCTTGGATCCTCAGAAGCCGAGGGCACGACCACACCAAATCTTCTCTGACCGAAGATGCCCCGAGTGCCAGAACAAACAGGAGCTCAGGGAGATGGCAAGAGAAAAAGTGTAAGCGGAGAAAATAGGTCAACAAAGTACAGCAGATTGGTTGCTTAGGAATTAAATAAAAGGCAAAGAAAATAACCTATTTTCAAAGTTCAACTCAAGGCTGAATTCCTATCAGTCAACCACCCAAGCCCACATCTTGATAATACTTTAAACCTCAGGCTTGTCTTGGAGAAAACATTTGACCCTGGAGAGCAAAATAACCCTGAGTTCTCTGTTCGTTTTCCCCTGCTCTTTATGGCCCCTGATGTCCTTCCTCCTCCATCCACCAATTGCTCACTGCCATGCCAAGCCAAGTGAATACGTCAATACCGAGTAATAATACATCTTCTTGACAAACTAAACTGAAGATTAGGATAGCTCCTTTTTTTTTTAAGTCCAATCAAAGATAAAAGGGACAGACAGCAAACAGACCATTCAATGGGTTAAGATAGGTCCATCATTTTTGGAACCACTGCACCATGTTGGATACATTTTGATATGATCACATCTAATAAATCTTTGGGGTACCTAAGGGGGGCAATGGATAAACTGCCACGCCTGGAGTCAGGAAACTCATTTTCCAAGTTCAGATCTGGTCTCAGATACTCACTAGCTGTGTGATTCCAGGCAAGTTACTTAACCCTGTTTGCCTCAGTTTCCTCATCTGAAAAATGAGCTGGAAAAGGAAATGGCAAACCACCCTAGTATCTTTGCTAAGAAAACTTCCTGAATTCAAATCTAGCCTCAGACACTAGCTGTGTGACCCTAGATAAGTCACTTAACCCTGCTTGCCTAAAATAATAATAATAATAATAATAATAATAATATACACATAAATGATTTATGCAGTAGAAACGGAAGATAATGAACTGAGTTTTAGTAAATCAAGATAAGAATGATCAATTTCTCATAAACTATAGGATTGGAGTTAGAAGAAACCTAAGATATGATCTCATTCAACCCTGTCAAATTATAGTTGGAGAAATTAAGGAAAAGAGAAATTAACTGAATTGCCCCATACATGCCCATGTTGAGATTCAAGGATACATCCTGTGACAGCAAAACCAGAATTTGGGGAGGGAGAAGGAGAAAGGAAATCAGCATTTACTAAGCTCTGCTGTGTGCCAATCACTGTACTAAATGCTTTCCAAATATTATCTCATTTGATCCTCACAACCCAAAGAGGTCATTGCTACTATTATTCCCATTTTACAGTCCAGGAAACTGAGGCAGCCAGTGGTTAAGGGACTTGCTCAAGATCACACAGCTAGTAAGTATCAGAGTAACTCAAGTCTTTCCTGACTCCAAGCCTAGAGTTCTGTCCACTGCCCTCATTTAGCTGCCTGTAGGACTTTTGGGGGGTCGAAAGGGGGAGCTCTGCCACCCCTCTCTCAAGCCTGAAAAGACTTTAAGACTTAATGTAAGTAATAGTTAACCTACCTACAGCCACAATCACATCATATCTAGAAATAAGATGAAATTGTATCAGCCAGTGTATGAGTGAAACATTAAGAGATTTGTATTGCTAAGTGTGCTTTTATGCTTTTAATCATAGTAAATATTATGATGCAAAAGATTTCGGGTTTTATCAGCATAAAGAACTTCCTTTACTGGAACATAAAGAACTTTCACCAACAGAGATTACAGACTTCTAAGACGTAGCAGATATGACGGAAGGAGCTGCTTTCAAGACATTCTGATGATTGTTCGGTTAAGCAGAGCTACTTTATCATCCAGCTTTTCTCAGCATCTCTCAATGTCCCGGGTATTCTTGAGCCAAATGGTTTACAACCCAGACACTGACCTGAGATGCTTCCAAGGTATTTCATGAGCCCCCTAGACCCAGATCTAGCTCTGATGCCTCATGGCTTGGGGGCGACCCTGGGCTCTCAAAGGCTTTACAAGCAGGGCACAAGCCGGGGCAGGTCCTACAGAGCTGGAAAGACTTCAAGAATAAGGGCTGGCAAGAAACTGTGCTCCTGTCATCCTAGGATCAGCCCAGCCAAATTCAGCAGGGATCATCACCAGGTCAACCGAAGGGTGACAAATTTCTCAGCTCTATCAATTCTCAAAGGCTATCCATCAAGTCACAGGATAGGGACAACGGCATCAGCAGCACCCTGGATCCTGAGGAATTGTTAACGGTAGTATAGGATGTAATAATAATAATAATTGTTATTATTATTATTATATAGCGCTTTAAGGTTTGCAAAGCACTTCACAATATCTCATTTTATCCCTTCAACAACCCTAGGGAAGGACATTCTATTATCATTCCATCTTACAGATGAGCAAACTGAGATTGGGAGAACTTAATGATCTGCCCAAGATTGCAAAGTTAGTATCTAAGGCAGGATTTGAACTTAGCTTTCCCTGATTCCAACATCCATCACTCCAGTCATGGCGGTCCCTAGTTTGAAATCAGAAGAGATCAGGGTCCAAAATTCCCCTTTGACACTTGCTAGCTCTGTGACCAAGAGCCAAGGCACTTAATCTGAGTCTTAATTTCCTAACCTATAAATGGGGGATACTAACAAACTCGGTCAAAATTATAGAATTATTAAAGAATCCAGGGAGAAAGTAACTTCTTTGGATTTAGTCTCTTCATATTGATTTATTGTTTGTTTCAATGTGTGCTGGTTGTGTCCCCCATTAGAATGGGAGCTCCCTGGGAGTCGGGTGGTCCTTTCCTTCTTGGCACTTGTATCCCACACCTGAGCTAGTCTACCAAGGGTCAATCTTGACTTAATTAGCATTGATTGATTGGTTGATAAGCAATGTGTTAGCTGTGCTAAGTATTTATAATATTTATAAATCTTTGTCAGGTTTCACATCCACCATGTTTTGAAATTGACGCTCAAGACTGGTAAGTTATGGTGTGAGCGGGGAAATGACTTGTCTGGTGATAACGATAACCTCTAAGCCTTACAAGGGGTGCTTCAAGTCTCCCCTAAAATCCCACTGTCCACGAGAAGCCTGTTCTTCCTGGTTGGTCCTCCTTAATTAATAACAAATACTCTCAGCAATGTAATGATCTGGGACAATCCTGAAAAAATTATGACGAGGGATACTATTCACCTCCAGAGAAAGAATTATTAGAGTCGTCTTTCACATCAGTGTCTCTTCGGTTTTATTTGGGGCTTTGGTTATGTATGCCATTGCTCTTGCAACAATGAGTGATATGGAAGCATTTTACATGACAATAAGAAAAGAAAAGAAAAGAAAGCTTTAAAAATGTTTCTTGACTTGACATTACATTGGTTTTTGCCCTAGCAACAGCTCTGTAAGGTAGGCACTACATGAAGGTACTGACCCCATTTTACAGATGAGAAAACTAAGGCTTTCCAGTTTAAAATGTCTTAGGCACAAAGACCACAAATGTCTGAGGTGGGATTTGTACCCACTCTGGTCTTCTGGACTCCAGCCCCAGTACTCTCTATTTGTCAGTTTTATATTTTTAAATGTGCCACTGATTTTGTCTGTTTGAATAATTCTTTCATCAAAGACAATGAATTCAGATAACTCTCAATGCTTTTGTAAAATGCTTACAACAGTAAATAATTTCAATTTAGTAAATTTATTGATCATTTTATCAGTCATGCATGCTTTCATTAAATCATTTTATAAAATTAAAAATAAAAAAATAAGCCCCCATAGTTCTAAAAACTGATCCCTTGCTTTCTCCCCCAGATTCCTTCCTCTGATTATTCATTTAACTGCTTCTTTTTTTTAAAACCCTTACCTTCTGTCTGAGAATCAATCCTGAGTATCAGTTCCAAGGCAGAAGAGCAATAAGGTCCTAAGCAATTGGAGCAAGTGACTTGCCCAGGGTCACCCAGCTAGGAAGTAACTGAGGCCACATTTGAACCCTCCTGACTCCAGGCTTGGCTCTCAATCCACTGAGCCACCCAACTGTCCCATATCTGTCTCTTTTTTAAACTTTTTTTAAATGAATTTTTAACAAAAAGACCAACAGCAAGCAAGACAAATGAGTTACAGGCATGCATGAAGGGCAGTCAGCATGAACTAGGAGGTTAATGAACACAGATCCTCAGGCAGCTGACAAAGTTTCAACAAACAAATCATCCTAAATAATCTGGTGCCTTTTTTTAAGGTCTGTATGTATGGGATTTAAGACTCTGTTCCGATATCATAAATGAGATTCTCCGTGTGCCCCAGCCCCACCCCACACACACACACCCCACTGCTGCATCCCCACTTAAATCGGGGCCAGAAACAACGAGACGTCGGGACCTTGGCTTACACAAAGGCTCAGCCAAAGAGGAACTACCAAAAATGTTTTCCAGCATTGCCTATTTAAATTCTCCCCTAGACTGGCTGCAGAGAAGGGATATAAATGGTCCATGAGTTACTATAGTAATCTCCTTCGCCCCACTGTTAGCCACTGTGGGCAGGTCCCTACGGGCACCATTTTTAAACTGCCCCTGTAGAGCCAATGTTGGCCCTGCACAGTCCAGCCAGGGCATGAATATTTGGAAGGTCAAAGGCAAGCCCTGATTATTTCCAATCAGAAAGCCAATGTTCTTTGGAAGACGTCCCAAACAAAGCTTCCCTTGACTTAGGACATGTAAGCATTAGGAAAACAAGCCGAGCATGGAACAATTTGCCCTTCTCAGGCAGGGTATTGTGAAGGCTGTAGCACTCACCACCCAAAATAGTGGTGGAGTGAAATATGTAACACTTAAAGGCTTATAAAAGCACCTTCCTATACATACTCTTGATCAATCCTTACAGGGTGTTAAGTATTCGCAGATGTCATCATCCCCATGTTTGTGACAGAGGAGGAAACTGAGGCAGACAGAGTTTAAGTGACTTGTTCAGGGTCACTCAGTATTTAAAGAGAAATTTGAATTCAGGTCTTTTTTCACTCTAGATCTAGAATTTTAATCACCTGACTGCCTACAGAGTACAGAAAGGGTAGCCTTAGAGGGATAAGTAAGAGATTAAAGATTTCTTGGCAGAGATACTAAACTGGTTTCCCATTTCTTTCTCCAGCTCATTTTTCAGATGAGGAAACTGAGGCAAACAAGGTGAAGTAACTTGCCCAGTGTCACAGAAATAAGATACTAAACTGGTTTTCCATTTCCTTGTCTGATTCATTTTCCAGATGAGAAACTGAGGCAAACAGGGTAAAGTGACTTGCCCAGGGTCACAGAAATAAGATACTAAACTGGTTTGCCATTTCCTTGTCTGATTCATTTTCCAGATAAGGAAACTGAGGCAAACAAGGTGAGGTGACTTGCCCAGGGTCACAGAAATAAGATACTGGACTGGTTTCCCATTTCCTTCTCCAGCTCACTTTCCAAATGAGAAATGGAGGCAAACAGGGTGAAGTGACTTACCCAGAGTCACAGAAATAAGATACTAAACTGGTTTGCCATTTCCATCTCCAGCTCATTTTCCAGATGAGGAAACTGAGGCAAACAGGGTGAAGTGACTTGCCCAGAGTCACAGAAATAAGATACTGAATTGGTTTGCCATTTCCTTGTCTGACTCATTTTCCAGATGAGGAAACTGAGGCAAACAAGGTAAAGTGACATGCCCAAGGTCATAACCTAGTATGGGTCAGATTTTAATTCAGAAAGATACTCAAGACCCAGCAATTCTATCTCTCTTACCACCCAGCTATCCTTTGTAGAATATGATTTTTTAAAAGCAAAAATTAAAACTATATATTGTTACCAAGGAAGGGGTAGTAGCTATATGGTACAGAGGATAAAGAGCTGGGCCTGGAGTCAGGAAGATTCTGTGACTCTGGGCAAGTCACTTAACCCTGTTACCTCAGTTGCTTCATCTGCCCAATGAGCTAAAGGAGGAAATGACCAACCACTCCAGGATGTTTGCCAAGAGAACCCCAAATGGAGTCATGAAAAGTTGGACACAACTGAGCAACAAGAGCATTACCAAGGAAACCAATTATATTAAAATAATGATGTAATTTTTTCCCATTCAAGTTCATAAACACTCCAAAATCAATCAAACCACCACCAGCACCATCCTGGGGCTTTGTGAAGCCCAGATTAAGAAGCCCTGCATTGATCGTACGTGTATAAGTTAGATCAAATTGTTTACTGTCTCAGGAGGCGGGGAGGTAGAATCAAGAACTGAGCATTTTAGAAAACATGCTAAAAATCATTATTACATGTAATTAGGAAAAAATGTTACGTTAAAAATAGTAGATGTGTGACCCTGGGAAAGTCACTTGACCCCCGTTGCCTAGCCCTGGCCACTCTTCTGCCTTGGAACCAATACACAGTATTGACTCCAAGACGGAAGGTAAGAGTTAAAAAAAAGATATTAAGTGAAAAGCAAAGAAGTATCTATACTCTGTTACCATTTGATTTTTTTAATGGGAAGGGCCTATTTATACAAAAATACTTATAGCAGCTCTTTGTGGTGGCAAAGAATTGGAACGTGAGAGGACATCCATCAATTGGGGAATGGCTGAACAAATTATGGTATATGGTTGTTATGGAATAATATTGTGCTACAAGAAATGCTTCTAAGGCATAATGTAAGGGTTAAAAAAATAAAGTAGATAAAAAGAAGCCCTGCATTTGGACCTTAAGCAAGTCATCTAACCCACATAGGGCTCAGTTTCCTCATCTGTAAAATAGGGAGTAAATGGTAAAGAAGAGATGGTCTGGATGTAAGGGTCCATTCATTTCTAAATCATTGACCCTACAGGAACAGCTCATACAGGTAGAAAAACCACAAGAAGTCTCCTTTAGGACTAAGGAGACTTAATTATGCATCTATATTTAAGTGAAGAAAAAAGCAGAAATGTGGGTCTTTCCATCAACCAAGAAAACAATCCACAATCAATCATTCTTTATCTTAAACGTGAGCTCAGGTTTTACTGGAAGTTTCGGCACCATCTTGGCCTCTGTGTCCAATTTTTAACTTTTAGTTCTTAAAAAAAATTCAAATTGGATCATGTTCCTATTTTTTTTATGTAAAATTTGTACACGTGAGTAGGGGATGGGGACAGAGAAGGGAAGGAAAAGGGCATTGAATGAACATTTCTGGAGTTTTTACAATAACACCAAAAATGCTGAGCTAAAAAACAAAGTCGGGCTAACTGTGCCAATACCACATCATTTTCTTGTCTCCTCCCCCCCGCCCCCACCCCCCCAACAACTGTGGCTTGATGCAGGAATTCAGCAGTCCCACTTGGCCTATCCCAGGCCTGGTGTTTTCAATTGTTACCCTGTTATACTATAGACACGTGAGTATGATGAAATGCTTACATTCCCCGTGGACTGGGAGGACCATTAACACTGTTCCTCTGCCTATATATCACACGCCTTTGGGGAAGGACACAGGAAGGTTGGGCGATGCAATAAGAAGCAGCATTCCTGGATATAATTACAAGCAAGGACACAAGTGGGATGGCCTTGGTGTTCTGGGAGAGTGTGGGGAAGAGCATTAGAGAGAGAAGAAAGCTAATAAAGGGAAAAGTCTTTGGCTTCCTGGCTAGCTCTTCTGTATCATGGCGGATAGAGTTGGGAAAACTTGGCTCCAAATTCTGCCAACTGACGCCTCCTGGCTGGGCTTGAAGGCAGCTAGGGAACGTGCCTTCATCCGTGCCTTTATTCGTGCCCCGATTTGTTCAGACCTGCTTATCTCTCTGAAATGAGTTTTAAGGTCGATCGGTTTTTAATTTGCTCATTTTGCAAAGACCAGCTCTGCTCCCTGTCTGAATGACCATCAAGGTGAAAATGCATTTCTTTTTCCCAAATGGCTAGGTCAGATCATTTGCCTCTCCCACCAGCGAAAACAAGCTATCTGGAAAGAGCCCTTAAAATTGGCAAAATATTTTACAGAACAACCCCACGAAGCAGGCATTTATTACTATCATCATCCCCATTTTACAAATGTGGAAAGAGAGGCTCAGCAAACGTGAGCACTCTTGGCCATGGTCCCACCTCACATCTAGCAGGGTCAGAGGTTAGCTTTAAACCAAGGTCTTCATCCAGAATTCTATCCACCACAATGGAGATGCGACAAGTCAGGAAGTTAAAGAATTTTCCCTTTACGGACTTCCCTCTCTCTCTCCCCACCACATCCTCAAATCCCCCCAAAACACAAAGTCTCGTGGAAAAGGCTGCTCTAGCCTGGATTCAGAGATCTCTCTTGACAAACTCACAGTTCTGGAGGAGTTTCACCTACTTACTCACTATTTACCCAAACAAAGACCCCGAGCCCTAGTTGTCTTCTTCCCCTCGTGGACTTCATGGGCTAAAAATAACCCTTTGACCTATAAGGAAATCATAAACTCAAAGGAAATCAGGACAATTCGCCCCCACTTAAGGTTGTGCCCAGGAGCTTGTTCCCTTGTTGGAGAGTACACAGGGACCCTGTGGCATCGGAACATAAACTCTACCAGGAGGTGATTTATTTCCCTTGATATGACACTAAATCTAAATTCGACAATGGCAGGACATAGCTGTCAGCGCACAAGGTCTCTCCATGGTATTGCCTCTGTATCAGGCCCTCCAGCAAACTCACTGATTGTACTCCAAGGCGGGAAGGCAAGGTTACAAACCTACAGGGAAAAACGGATAAAAAGTGCTTTTTCCAAGGGATAACTTCTGTATCTTAGAAGCATTTAATTGCCTCCCTCTTCTTTGCAGAGATGGGTATCTGGGGGTGTGGAATATTGATGTTTATTTATTATAATTATTTATTTATTGTCAGACTTTTAAAATATTGCATGTTGGTTTTTTAAGTCATATTGTCCAATGGAATAGCCTAGGGAAACAACTCTACAAAGCTGAAAGCCCTATGTATATGCTGTCTAGCATGGGAGTGTTCCATTTCTTTTTTCGTCTTGGTTATAAGGGAAGAAGGAAGACAGACGGATATAGTGGAGAGTGCAAGTGATGTAAAAACAAGCAATAAAAATGAGCTTTAAAAAAGCTTAAACTGGCCAAGCATGGAAGTCCATGTCTGCCATCCCTGCTACTGAAAAGGATGAAGCTGGGGGATCTCTTACGCTCAAGAGTTCTGAACTGCAGAAAGACGAGGTCTATCCATCTGTGTCTAAATGAAATCCAATACCAATATGGTGGGCACTTTACCCTTCTAGGGCGAGGAGACAGGAGGGGACCAGGCTGCCATAAAGAGGTAAACAAGCCCAGATCAGAAAATAGAGCAGATTGAATTTGTTGTTGTTCAGTCCTGTCCGAGCTACTGACAACTGGCAAAAGGAATTGATGGGTCTGACCTCTTCCTTGCGTATTCTTAGGAACAGGTTCTAAGTCAGGAACCAAAAGGCTTGGAGAAGATGGAGAAACCAAAGACCGAAGGGTACCATAATACAAACAGGTTGACTTGAACAAATATAAAATACGTAATGGATAATTATAAGAGAAGCTAATTCTGGACTTGAAAAAAAATAAAAGAAGACGGATGGATGAATAGATAGATGGATCCCTTATTGCTGTTGTCTTGCAGTCATGTCCAACTCTTCTTAACCCCACTTGGAATTTTCCTTTTTTTAAAGCCTTTACCTTCCATGTTAGAATCAATACTATATATTGTTTTTTTGTGACTGCGCCCTCTCTGCATGGTGACTGTCCAGATCCCACCTAGCTCTCGCTTTCTGCTAAAATCCTGCCAGCACCTCCCTATTGGCCAGATCACCCATCACAAAGCAGGCATAAAAGGCCCAGGAGTAACTTTCCTTCACTTATTACTTCTTTTTGAGGCTTCTTGTTTTTATATCATCTTCATTCTTTTTAAACCCTCACCTTCCATCTTAGAATCAATACTGTGTATTGGTTCCAAGGCAGAAGAATGATAAAGCCTAGGCAAGGGGGTTAAGTGACTTGCCCAGGGTCACACAGCTAGGATATGTCTGAGGTCAGATTTAAACTCAGGACCTCTCATCTCTAGGCCTAATTCTCAATCCAATGAGTCACCAACCTGCCCCCAATTTGGGGTTTTCTTGGCAGAGGTCCTAGAGTGGTTTGCCATTCCTTCTCCAGCTCATTTTCCAGATGAGGAAACAAGCAAACAGGGTTTAGTGACTTGCCCAGAGTCACTCAGTTAACATATTGGAGTAGTTTGCCATTTCCTTCTCTGTCTCATTTTCCAGATGAGGAAACTAAGGCAAACAGGGTGAAGTGACTTGCCCAGGGTCACAGAAATAAAATATTAGACTGGTTTGCCATTTCCTTCTCTGTCTCATTTTCCAGATGAGGAAACTAAGGCAAACAGGGTGAAGTGACTTGCCCAGGGTCACAGAAATAAAATATTAGACTGGTTTGCCATTTCCTTCTCTGTCTCATTTTCCAGATGAGGAAACTAAGGCAAACAGGGTGAAGTGACTTGCCCAGGGTCACAGAAATAAAATATTAGACTGGTTTGCCATTTCCTTCTCTGTCTCATTTTCCAGATGAGGAAACTAAGGCAAACAAGGTGAAGTGACTTGCCCAGGGTCACAGAAATAAAATATTAGACTGGTTTGCTATTTCCTTCTCTGTCTCATTTTCCAGATGAGGAAACTAAGGCAAACAGGATGAAGTGACTTGCCCAGGGTCATACCCTAGTGTGGGTCAGATTTTAATTCAGAAAGATGCTCAAGACCAAGCAATTCTATCTCTCTCACCACCCAGATATCCTTTATAGAATATTATTTTTAAAAGCAAAAAATAACAAATGTTTATTAATAAATGTTTATTAACTGACTGACTTGTTTTCCCCCACATTAGAGGATGAACTCCTTGAAGGCAAGGATTGTATTTTGTCTCTTTTGTATCCTCATCCCTTAGCACAATGCCTGGCACATAGCAGGTGCTTGATAAATGTCCACCGATTGATGGCAAGTGCTGTGGTAAGTTTATTCTTTATCCCATCCTCTGTTATGATTGCTGTATTGCAGTGATGATCCAGTTGGGAGCTGGGTTCTCCAAACCTGAGGTTGTTACTCATTCCATGTTTACTGAATGAATAAACCTCCTTAATCTCTCTGATCTCCAACAAGAGAGAGTACAGATTAGTTGTGGCCAGTTCAGACAAGGCATGTCGGCTAACTCGTTCTTCGGTTCATCAGCTCCCCGTGTGTTCCCCAACACTCAACAGCAAACATCGAACCACAAGGTCCGTCCAGAATCCTCTGTCCAGTGGAATGACCTCATCAGTTCCAATCTGCGCATGCATTCAGAATCACCCAGAAATACATTCTGAAGAGCCTGACCGCAATCAACACACAAGCTGCAATTAAGACACTATTTATCCATCCTTCCCACCTCTCCAAAACAAAATGGAGGGAGCCTTTTTCCAGACAGCCAGCCATTGGAAATCAGTCCCCCCCCCTTTTTTTTTGGTCACTGACTCTCATTAACACCAAAAGCAACTTCACGCCCATGCAGAGGTCCCAGACATAACTACTCGGCCTCGCTAATACTTCCCATTTCATTTTGCCACTGGAAAGGAGTGTGCCAAGCAGCACATTCACATAAAACCTGGTACTTCAGCCAAGAAGGAAAGGAAACATCAAATACATGGCCCTGCCTGTGTATTGACTAACAGTTAGGAGAGAAATGAGCAGGACTCCCACGCCTCTTGTGGTTATAATTGAGCTGGATTTCCCCAGTTAAAGGAAACCTGCTACTTATTTGGTTCATCTGATCAATATACTATCAAAATGTGAGTCCAGGAGAAGAAGAGATGATGAAACACCTCTCATTTCTTAATAGAGAGATTGGGGCTACACGTGCTCTAAGAGGCCAGCTAAGTGTCCCATGGTTTATTAGCTGGTTTGTTTTTTTTTAGACCACTTATATTGGCTCCAAGGCAGAAAGGTGGTAAAGGTTAGGCAATGAGGGTCAAGTGACTTCTTCTTTGAAAGAATTTGATTCTGAGCTCTATTCACAATCAAGTATAGTCACTCTCTTCCTGCTACCTCCCAGAGCTAAGGATGAATGAGGACTTTGCCACAGGGTACGTAAGACATTCAAGCAGAAACAACTAAACTACATAGAATGGGTAAGAGTAGTTAGCAAAAATCTGAAGCTATAAGATGGCAGACAAGCTCACCAGATGAGTGATCTGGGGCCCTACATCTATTTCTCAAGGCCCAGATTCTTTTGTGGTCTCCTCACCCCTGCATTACAAGGAAAAGCAGCTACGGCATCAATACCCCTTCTCTGGAAACCCTACATCTGCCAGTTGAGTGCAGGCTGGGGTGAGTAAATTCCCCAAAGATCAAGAGCAAGATGGGTCTATACCACACTCTGCACTGTACATCACACTCTGATTTCTAGATCACCATGAGGTTGATAGTCCTGAAAGCATTAGCTGGACTTGGTAGGAAACACTATTTCTTCATAATTCCTCAACTGGCCATCAGGCCAATGAGGTTCCAGGGTATATGCTGAAACAAGTTTCCAAGAACATTCCACTGTAGTTACTCTTCCCAGTGTCTCTGGCTTTATGGGGATGGATGGGAATCTGCCCTGGCGTGACTACTTGTGCTGAAGGAGGATGTACTCGAGCAATTAGGTTGTGTTGAACTTCCCAATAGGGCAAGACATTTTCCTCCCTGCATCTGTTTGATTGTCCTCTGTTTTGGTTTATCCCTGGCAATCTGGCAGGTGGTCCATTTCCAGGGGGAGCTCTGTCCATGGTGATGACACTCAGGGGCTTTATGTCTCCTTTCATTATCATAAACAGAGCCCAGTTGCCACAGTGATGGTTCCAGGAAGCAGCTGCTTAATATCATGTCATCCCAAGCCAGCCTCTGATCTTGAGCCTCTGGAGCTGCCTACAGTGCCTTTTCCCAGTGATGCCAATGCCTAGGAAGACACTGAGCTTGACCGCTTTGGTGGCTGCTTCACACAAAAGTCAAATTCCATGACTGCTGAAAAAGTAGTTACCAATGAAGGAGATGCCAGCATGGTCTTCTCTGAGAAAAGTACTAGCTTAGTTCCTTAATAGTTTGCACACAGAAGAATGGGTGAGACAGTAAAGCGAAGAGGTCTATAGGAAACTTCTATGGAGAAATGGGATGCTATAGCAAAAATAGTATTTGTTTTGGAATTAGATAACCTGAGTTCAAATCTCATTTCTGCAAATGTAGCCAAGAGAAAAATTATTTTTGCTCTCTGGACTTTCATTCCCATATCTATAAAAAAAAGGACTCACAATAATTGACACCGGAAGTCCTTTTTAGTTCTTAAACTATAGTCCTCTGCATTTCTTTCTTAAAGTTTCCATACCCAAATAAATGTTCCCCAATACAATTTGAGGTGGTGAGGACAAAATCCTAACAAACTCAACTGAATAAGCATTGAGAAATTCTCAATACCTAGAGCGCTGTGTTCAGGACTAGACATCATGGTTGAAGGACATTAACGAATTGGAGAGTACCCAGAGACGGGTTACCAGGATGGTGAAGAACCTTGAGAACCTCAGCCAAAGGAACAGGTCATGCATGGTTAGCCTGGAGAAGAGGACACTTGGGAGGAGAAGGATTGCTCTATTCAAGGAGAAAGGGCAGGCATCTGGAGGAGGAATTAGGCTTGTTCTCTTTGGTCCCAGAGGCCAGAATGGAAAGCAAGAGATGGGTCCATTTAGATTTGGGGTCTAAAAAAACTTCCTAATAATTAGTCATCTAATAGTAAAATTGGTTGTCTGAAGAAGTCATGGGCTTACCCTCCTTGGAGGTCTTCAAGCAAAGACTAGATGATTATTTGTAGGGTATGTTAGAGTATAGATTCCTTTCATGTATGGACTAGATGGCTGATGAGATTCCACCTCCAGAATTCTGGGATTTTGTGATATTCCATTCTAGGCATTGAAGATACCAAAACAAAATAATCTCTCCCCTCCAGAAGCTTGTGTTCTATTGATTCATTCAAGAGAAGAACCTTGGAAATGAGAGAGAATCCTGCCAATGAAGTTTCTAAAACATAATGAGGAATCCTTCCTTTCCCTATGAAGGTCCCTGGAGGCAGGAAACATATCTCACACTTTTCTATTCCCCTCCCCAAAAAAGGCTGGCACAGAGCTGACATACTCAACCCTTTTTTAAACAAATGGAAGCTTACCGTGCCCACTCACAAAAAGAAATCAGAACATAGCCAAAATATTTCAGACTACGCATTTCTGTCTTCTCAAGACTCCACCATACCACAATGGCAGCCCAATTAGATGTACTAGGTAGACAATAAAGTTAAGTCTTCCTATATATTCTCTAGACAACTTGGGAACTATCCTCCTGGCTACCTGTTATACCTTTGTAATTTGGGGCCTCAAATATGGCAGAAGTTTCAATAGCACTCAACTTAAGTCTTTGAGGAGTTTTATGTGAGCTGAAAAAAACCTAGGTTCTGGAATTTGAAGGCTGGTTTCGAATTCAGACTCTGAATGTTTACTATCTTTGTCATGTTGACAAATCATGAACCCTCCCTGGGTCTCAGTTTCTTTGTCTGCAAAATGAAGGTTGGACAAGGCAAGTGTTTCAATTCTCTCAGAAATTCTCCCACCTATTGTCCTAGAAAGTGTGTATCTGTCAGCAGCATGGATTTTACAGGATATTATACACCTTGGGGTATGGAAACACTTCTCCAAGAAAACACTGTGAAGATTTGGAGAATCACCCCAAACAATATAGCTAACATTATCTGGTCAAATATAAAGATAGTGGATCAAAGGATTCCTTAAAGGGGAATCCTAGTGAAAAGGAGTCATTTTTATGGCACAAATATGTAGGATAATATAATTTTAAAATAATAAATATAACATTATATATACTAATAAAATAATTGTGGTATGGTGGAAAATACAAGTCAGGAGAGACCTGGGTGCAAAACCTGCCTCTAACATTTATGAGCTCTTTGACCCTGGTTAAGTCATTTAATTTCACTTCTTTGTACATCAGTTTCTCATCTGTAAAATGGGGCTATTAATACCTCTAATTCCCACCCCTCAGGGTTGCTATGAGGGACAAATGAGGTAATGTGTATAAAATGCCATATGAACTGTAAAGTAGTCTATAAATGTCCAGTACTATTATCATAATTATTATGGCAGGTCTATTGGTTGGAATTATGATAATGTCCCAAATGCTTAAATATAAATGGCAGAGGTGAGAGAAAAATTAAATTAGACAAGGAGGAAAGCAGTGTCGGAAATCCTGGGGCACAGCTTGAGACCACTACTAAGGATGCCACCAACTATCACCTAGAAAAGTTGGGGTGACCCTCAAGTCCATCTGGTTACTTCCACTTTTAACTAGTTCTTGCTAACTAGATGTTATGATCGCCTGTAAGGATCTGCTGATTTGGTGCCCTGAACCTAGCCCTACTACCCTACCCTAGTTTTGAATCTGGCTTCAATCCAAGACAAACTTGACTTGTGTGAACGGCTCACACCACCAGCAGCCACAGGGTTTCCAGGGTTGGCAGGCTCTGTTTGCTGTGTTTTTGCCTTTCTTAACACAGTGCCTGGCCCTTGTTGTTTTAGTCATGTTCAACTCTTTATAACCCCATTTTAAGTTTTCTTGGCAGATGTGCTGGAATGGTTTGTCGTTTTCTTTTCCATCTCATTTTAGAGAAGAGGAAACTGAGGCAAAAAAAATGTTAAGGGACCTACCCAGGGTCACACAGCTAGCCAATAAATGTCTGAGGCTATATTTGAACTTGGGTCTTGCTGACTCTAGGACCAGCACTCTATCCACTCACTGCACCAACTAGTTGCCTGGCATACAGTGGGTGCTTAATAAATGCTTTGAATTTGCTTCTGGAATTTATACAATATAGAAGTCTTCAAGATTGCATGTATCCCAGTGCCAATTCTGGAATGGGAAAGAAAAATTGAACTGGAAAGAAAATGAGGGTTCCCAGTTGGCAGGAATAAATGCTTCCATCTTTATCTTCCCAGAACCCTCTGGATTGCCCCAGGTGTGGAGAAAGGTAGGCAGGTTTCAGGGAAATACCAAGCAAGGTAAACTTGAACAAGTTTAGAAAGACAAAGGTGCCTTCCAGAGGGGCAGGATTTCGAAGTGTACCTTGGGATGGATACAAAGTGTACCTTAAGTCACTATACAATTAAGGGGTTTGTTCTTAAAGCAAATAGCCCAAGGATACAGACTTTCAAAGCTTCAGGTGACCTCTTATTTGCACAAAGGAAAGTATTTCCTCTGAACCAAATGTTGAAATCAATCACCTCTCCAATTCCATTGTCTCTCCTATTAACATTTATCAAGCATTTTTTTAAAGGCAAATAAAGGCAAGGAAAGAGAGGGAAAGTCCAGTCAGTGTAGGGGAAGAGGTGGCCCCTCTCCACCAAGCCTGAGGTCATTTTTTGCTTGCAGACCAGTGGGAGCACTTCCTCCTTCCCCACTCTTTTGGGAAATGGGGAGGGCGCAGTGACCCAGGCAGCTTGAAGGTACAGTTTGGGCACAAGATCTCTGAAAGATTGGCCAATCTGGTCTAGGTAAAGGGATACTCGGAAATCATTAGGAATTATATTAAGCAAGATCTCTAACATCAGAACCAGGGTGTGGCCACTGCAAACGCTATAGCTTCTGGGAGCCAGAGGTGAGAGTTGGGTGAAAGGTGGATACCAAAGATGGATGAACAGGCCTGAAAGGGCTCACCAAGCCCTCACCCCAGAGGTGTTCGTCTCCCTGAACACCCCATAGGTACATCCCTGAACTAGGCTGAGGGTAACTGACAGGCTGCAAACCATCTATCCCAAGCATGTGAAGATGGATGGGATGGATGAGAAGAACTCCTTCCAAAGGCCATGAAAGCAACTGAAGCAGGCTCTGTGGAGAGCTTTGAGCTGGATCAGACACAGGACCCCAAGGCCATCCAGTGCGTCCTGGGCCATCATCAGTCATCCTGACTTTGCCTGGATTTCGATGATTCTGGAAGAGCAAGTGAGGATGAAGATTTTGTGCACCTCTGCCTCACTTCAATCCAATTTGCTCTCAGGTCAAGACATCACCCTATGATAATACTAGTTCTAGTTGGAAAACAAAGGACAGACAAGTTCGGAATAAAGCCCAATGTCTACACAAGCAAAACAAAGATTAAGATTTAGACATCTACCTAAGGAATCCGATCAGTCAATAAACACAGCATGTATTAAAAAGCCTATTAAGCCCCCTTTGGGCCAAGCACTGTGCTAGACACTGAGGATCCTCATAGAAAGGAGAGACAGCTCCCTCCCCTGCCTTCAGGCAGCTTACATTCTACTTGGAGGAGGCTGATCAATGCCAACCATCATACGGAATTATTTTCCTTCATTCCTGGTTCCCAAATTACTGTGTCTTCAATAATAGGCTTCCCCTCCCCAAGACCCAACTCTTTTTAATCTGATCAATTTTTCCAAAAAGATGGGCAGTAACAAGGCAATAAAGTGGGCGCTGATTCACTGCATGCATTCAGCATCCAAGCAAAAAGTGATTTTGCCAGCTATTTACAAGGGCCAAAGCAGAGTCCCTGGGACCTCGGGGTCATCCAAGGCAGTTGGTGCTGTTGAGAAAGAGCCTCGGTCCCAAGGGGTTCAAGTCTGTCTCCAACTCTTCCTAGCAGTTAGAGCCTAGGAAAGTCCCTTAACCGCTCTGCAAAATGGGTCCAATGACTTCTATGCTCTCTATCTCATTAGGGTCAGTCAGAGGAAAGCACTTTGTAAACCTCAAAACCCAAACTAAGCAGCCAGCCAGGAAATTTAGACATTCTTGGGATGTCTATTCATTTACTCCCAGAAACACCTCTTTTTTTTTAGAGTGGTAAGGGCTAGGCAGTGGGGGTTAAGTGACTTGCCCAGGGTCACACAACTGGGAAGTATCTAAGATTAGATCTGAACCCAGGACCTCCTGTCTCCAGGCCTGGCTCTCCATCCACTGAGCTACCCAGCTGCCCCCCTAAATTCATTTTTCTGAAGCAACCTGAGCTCCTGTTTCAGAGTGGGTAAGTATATATACCCCACAACAGATAACTTCCACAAAACCTTTCACCATAATCATAATAATAGCAGACAACATTTTATATAACAATCATTATATGTGCTAAATGCTTTCTGATCATTATCTCACTTGATCCTCCCAACAGCCCAGGAAAGTGGGTGCTATTATTATCTCTATTTTACCCAAGAGGAAACTGAGGCAACCAGGAGTCACATGCCTTGCAGAGGGTCACACAGTAATAAGTGTCTGAGGGTGGCTTTGATCACCTCTCCCAATCCACCTAGCTGCCCCCCTAATCTTAACAGACTCATCAGAAGAGGAAACACAATAATAATCACAGACAACAGACCCATACTTCAAAGTATTCTATAAGTGCCCCAAGGGCATGTTTGGTCTTTTTTTTTTTTTAATAAACCCTTACCTTCCATCTTGGAGTCAATACTGTGTATTGGCTCCAAGGCAGAAGAGTGGTGAGGGCTAGGCAATGGGGGTCAAGTGACTTGCCCAGGATCACACAGCTGCAAAGTGTTTGAGGCCAGATTTGAACCTAGGACCTCCCGTCTCTAGGTCTGGCTTTCAATTCACTGAGATACCCAGCTGCCCCCACCCCTGTTTCTTTAAAGCCCTTTACATACCTTTTTCTTAAACCCTAACCTTCTGCCTTAGACTCCAATCTTAAGACAAAAAAAAAAACAGTAAGGACTAGACAATGGAGGTTAAGTGACTTGCCCAGGGTCACAGAGCTGGGAAGTGTCTACAGTCCTATTTGAACCCAGGTCCTCCTGACTCCAGGCCTGGCACTCTATTTACTCTACTACTAACTGCTCTCTTCAGGTACCTTTTCAGTGGCTTTCCTCCAAGCTCAAAATACTCTGCCTCTCAGATCTCACTTTCTGCAAGAAGCATTTCCTAGTTGTCCTTTTCCTCTTTGTTGATGTGCCTTCCCTCTGAGATTACCTCCATTTACCCAGCATCTCATTAGTGGTTTACACATGTCCCCTTTAGAAAGGGAGCTTCTTGAGGCAGCCAATATAAACAAATGTAGCTATATTTTTGCCTCCCTATCCCTAGCACTTAGCACGCTGCCTGGCACTTAGGAAGCAACGAACAAATTATTGTTGACTAATTGATTTTTGAGAAGAGAGCTTTGATTTGTTGTATTTCACCACAGAGGGCTGAATGGAGAACACTGGGTAGAAACTAAAAATAAAGCCACACACATACATTTAGACTTGATTTGGGGCAAGACCATCTCCCAAGGGGAGCTGTGCCAAGGCGGGCCCCACAGGTGGCAGGGCTGACCACTTCTCCGCTATGTCTTAGAGGAAATTGATTTGAAGCTAGGGCTTGGGCCAGATTGACTGCGGGGGTCCCGTGGCGCCTTGGAATTCTGTAATCCTGTGATATGACGGAGAACTCGTCATGGGATTTTTGCCTGTTTTATTAGAGCGCGATCTCAATGATCCTATAAATGGAATGGATTTGATTTGTATCTTCTAAGTAAGGACAGGGAGGCCCAGAGAGAACAAATAACTATCCCAGGGCCACACAGCTGGGAGAAGCAGAAATGTAAGCACCTCCAGCTCTCTTGGCTCTCAGCCCAGTATGCTTTCCATATGACCCTGCAAACAGTGTCTGGGGTTCAAGTTCAGGAAAGGTATTTTCCCAGCAGGAGAGAAAAGAAAAAAAAAGCCTTAATCAAAATATCTTCAAGGGAATGTCAATGATTTCTGACCTAAATGTGCTGTCATTTCAGTGTGAGCTTAGCTGTTGGTGGTGCATTAAATTAAAACCAACACAGAAAAGAGGCTTCGAATTTCCATCAATTATCTATTCACCCGAGTTTTCGCTGATAATTCCGTTTTTTATAGGCCTTTTCCCCAACCTCAGATCATCTTTGCAAATCACCTAACAGAAAGAAAAAACAACCGCGGGCAAAGAGAAACTCTTTTGGCATTGTACGATGGAATTTCCACTACATTTTTCTCCCGTATTGTAATATGTTTTGATGGCTTTTTACAATTCGTGTTTCTGGCAAGCAGGTTTTTTTAACACTCAGAAAAGAACTAAGCTCATAATACATTACCCATGCCTGCAGCTGGAGTTAGCATCCAGCTGTGCTGATTCTATAGCCTCATTCTGTTCACATGTCGAGGCCTCCGTCTTTGATACCAAGAGCAGCACGCTTTTCTTCCTGTTTCTAGGGTTACCTAACACATACTTAAGGGGGAAGGGGGAAGAGAAGAGAAGAGTATCATTATAGAACACCACTTAAAAGTGGCAAACCAGAGGGAATATGGAGCTCAATTTTGATATCGTTTCAAGCAAGACTCCACACGAGCAAAGCTAAAAATTCTGGCACCTCAAATACCCACTGCTGATGAAGAATGGGCCATGACAGCCACTTGAAAGTCATCTTTTCCTTCCTGTACGGAACTGGAAATACAGTCGTAATGTAACTAAATCCCAGAATTACATGTATTTTTCAAATATATCAACAAATCCCACCACCAGGAAGGAACCCAGAGACAAAAAAAAAAAGGCAAGTATGAACTGTAAAGGGACTTTGGATAGGAGCGTAGGTTTAGAGCTGGAAGAGATCTTGGAAATCCTGGTTCAACCCCTTCCTTTTAAATAGGAGGAAGCTGGGGGCAGCTGGGTAGCTCAGTGAATTGAAAGCCAGGCCTAGAGACAGGAGGTCCTAGAGTCAAATCTGGCCTCAGACACTTCCCAGCTGTGTGACCCTGAGCAAGTCACTTGACCCCCATTGACTAGCCCTTACCACTCTTCTGCCTTGGAACTAATATACAGTATTGATTCTAAAAGGAAGGTAAGTGTTTAAATAAATAAATAAATCAATAAATAAATGAATGAATGAATAAATGAATGAATGAATGAATGAATGAATGAATGAATGAATGAATAGGAGGAAACTAGGGACTATAGAGGTGAAGGGACTGACCCAAGGTCTCAAAGCTAATAAGCTATAAGGGCAGGATCCAAATATCTGTACTCTTTTCCTTATACCATACAAGAAAGAACCAACTTTAAATCTACAAACCCACATCCCTAAAACCAGTGGGCTGGCGTGGGAAAGGGGAAAAGATGAAATCAACAAAGGTCAGAAGGACCTGACCCTGAGCAAAGTTAACAAGAATCTACAACATTCTAGATGATGGGAAATCTTCCCAGAAGCCAAGCATCATAAAATGTGACATGGAGGTATGTTACTGATGAGACTAAGGGGCTTCTCTCCAGATGTCACCAGGGAGCCACAAACCCAAAAATGTAACTATCCTCCAATTAATTCTAAACTCCTCCTGTAGAAAGCATATATCTAAAAAGGAGGGACCATGGTGAGATGGAAAAGAGCACCAAATTAGGAACACAGCAAGAAGTCTTCTTTGGGACTCATTTTCCTCATCTGTAAAATGGGGAGAATAACAGCCTTGCCTTCATCATAGGCTCATTGTAAAAAATAAAACATTGGAGGGGCAGATGGGTAGCCCAGTGGATTGAGAGTCAGACCCAGAAATGGGAGGTCCTAGGTTCAAATCTGGCCTCAGACACTTCACAGCTGTGTGACCCTGGGCAAGTCACTTGATCCCCATTGCCTAGCCCTCACCACTCTTCTGCCTTGGAGCCAATTCACAGTATTGACTCCAAGACAGAAGATCAGGGTTTTAATTTTTTTTTAATTTTTTAAATTTAATTTAATTTAATTAAAAAATAATAAAACATCACATCAGTAAATGCATTTGTAAATGGAAATTGTCAAGGGGTTAATGAAGAAAGGCTATCATAAACAGCAGTGCAAGAGATATCAAGAAATCAAGAGGGGGTAAAAGGTTAGTATATATAAGAATTTGTCAGTCTCATAGCTCTATGGATACACAAGCATGAAAGTGACCTGGCAAACAGGAGAATCTGATCCACCCAAATCCCTAATCAAGGCTCAGCTCAAATGCTGTCAAAGCATTTGGTCTTACTGAGTCTCCTCATTTTTTTACTTTGTAGCTTATTTGCTTCTAATTATGTTCAAATATGCCCATCATTTGTAAGGTCCTTGAGAGTAGTTTTTGTGTTTTCGACTTTGTAGTCAAAGTATCTAACTCAGTGCTGAATCATACTAAAAAAAAAAAAAATCCTATAAAGGCTAATTGGTTCCTTGTACTTATTTTATGTAAGTATATACTATTAGGGACAGCTAGGTGGCTGGGCCTGGAGACCGGAAGACCTGGTCTCAAAATTGACCAAAGACACTTCCTAGTTGGGTGACCCTGGGCAAGTCACTTGATCCCCATTGCCTAGCCCTTACCGATGTTCTGCCTTGGAACTAATACATAATATCAATTCTAAGACAAAGTAACGGCTGTTGTTGTTGTTTTTTAAGTATACTATTGACATACCTTCATGTATACAAGGTGTCTGCTCTATTAGAATGTAATAGAATGTAATTAACCTTGAGGGCAAAAATAGTTTGTCTTTGTATTTCCTGTGCTGAAGTATACCATGTGGCACACATAGTAGGTAGACATAGTCAACTCCCACAACTATGCCATTTAGCTGCCCCACATCAAAATAGCGGTTCATGTACAAAGCCCTAACCTTGGGTATTTGTCATAATGTCTCTGCCCCTGACATGACCTGAGTAGGATACTGTATACAATGTTTTATTCTTCTGTGAAGCATCAATGAGAGAAATAAACAACGTATAATTTTTTTAAATTACTGGTTCACAATATCCCACAATCTCAGAGTTGGAAAGGGCTCTGGAGGCGATCTAATCTGACCTGTACCTAAGAAATAATCCCCCTACAATATCCCTGGCATGTTGTCTGTTATCCAGCCTATCCTTGAAGCCTGGTTTAAACCAGTCAGATCCCTGGATTTTATCACACTTAGACAAATTGACCTCTGAGATTTCAGAGTGTTTTGCTGAGAAACCAAACCCAGGACCCACAGTGACCCCAATGAAGTATATCCACCCATAGGGTCCAACCTGAACAGAACACCAGTCATCTATCCACAAGTATCATAAATCCAGTTGAAAAATGATTACCAGATCCCACCGGAGCTCTTTGAAATCCAGTCCTGAAATATTAACAGATGGAATTGCTTGGGTTTTAGTGAGAAAAAAAGTTTTTATTTTCCAAGACTTGAAACATTGGCTTTCTATTAGGGAATACCAACAGTAAATATTTTTGAAGCTTCATAAATATTTCTGGACATGAAATAAAAAAAGAAACCTAGCTATGGATTATAAGTGCACCTGGGTTGTTGAAGGCTGTGCCAATGGAGCCCAAAGCCTGGCAGCTTCTACCAAACTGGCAAGGCTTCTAGTAGAGGCCCAGTGATATCTGCTTTTGCCATCTGAGAGCCAAGCCAAGTGTTCTCGGGATCCAAGGTATCACCACCAGGTTGGCCATCGGGTGATGAATTTTTCAGCCAAGGAGACTCTCCGAGATATAAGGGAGGCGACCAGTCAGCTCTGAAAATGCATGTCTCATCCTGTGTCTCTGGGATACCGTCTCTCTGTCAATAAGTGAGTAGCTTGCTTCATCTTGAGATTTCTGACTCATCATTGATTCCTGAGTTGATTAGAATTCTGAAGACTTTCTGAGTTGTTTCCCTTTCCGTTATCAGTCATTATCTAAATTGCTCTCCCATATCTGCTCACTGCATTGCAATCAGTTTCTAAGGCTTCCCAGATTTCTCTGAATCTATCACGTTTTTCATGAAACATCTCTATGCTTGGAGAAACCAGAGTCAGACACTAAAAAAGGCTCACTGCAAATAGCCTACTTCAGAGTCCAAAGCCTCCTTCGGAGGCAAAACAGAACACAAAGAAACTTTACCTTGAAAATCTATTTGCAAATTTTCCCTACCATCAAACACAGCCACACCCACATTTTCATTCTATCTCTCTAGCTATTATCTGCAGATGCACAGAAATATTTATTTATATTAGACTTGGAGGTCTCTGCTAAATATCAGAGATTCCTAAGCTGGTGAAGAAGACAAACAGGAATGACCTTCAGGTATGGCAGCTTCCTTTACAAAATCTATTTTAAAATAAACTGAAAATATGTTTTAGATCACTATTTGGGTCCATTAGATTCTATTGGCCATTCTTTTCCTTGTATTTTTAATTAAAAAAAACAAAGGCCATTAAGTGCCTTTCTGCTTAATGAGAAAAGGAGGAAAACATCATTTCTGAAACCTGAGACATTTCCTTACCACATCTCAGCTGGAAAAAAAAAAGGAACTAATAAATAAACAAGATATATGCCTTCCTTTTTGGCCAAGACCTAGGAATTCATGGAGGAAGAGAATTTATACTTCCTTCTTCAAAGAAGATGGACTGATAACAATTATGTCACTTGCAATCTTAGATTAAGTAACTTGCCCAGGATGATAGTATGTATCAAAAGCATCATTTGAACCCAATTCTTTCTGACCCTGAAGCTGGCTCCTGGCTTTTGTGATTTGGTTACTAATTTCTTTTGTTTATTATATTTTATTTCCCCATTATATGTATTAACAATACATTTTCTGAAATTATAAGATCCAAATTGTCTCCCTCCTTTTCCTTCCCTCCCTCCTTCCAGAGACAATAAGTAATTTGATCTGTGTTATACCTGTATTATCATGCAAAACCTACTTCCATATTGGTCCCTGTTTTAAGAGAATACTTATATAAACCACAAACACCTCAAAGAAAAACACAAATAAACTAAAGTGAAAAACTATGTGCTTTGATCCTCGCTCCAATTCCAACAGTTCTTTCTCTGGAAGTAGGTAGCATTCTTTGCCATAACCTATGTTATTGTACTGCTGAGAATAGCTAAGTCTTTCCAGTTGATCATCCCATTGCTGTTACTGTGAACAGTGCTCTCCTGGTTCTATTTATTTCACTCTGCATCAGTTCATGGAGGTCTTTCCAGCTCTTTCTGGAATCATCCTGCTCATCTTTTCTTCCAGAACAAGAGTACTCCATCACCATCATATACCACAGTTTGTTCAGCCATTCCCCCATGGATGGACATGCCCTCGATTTCCAATTCTTTGCCATCACAAAAAGAGCTGCTACAAATATTTTTGTACAAAGAGGTCCTTTCCCGTTTTTTTGGTTACCAGTTTCCAAATTTTAGACACCAAGATGATGTGGGAAATCATCTATCCATGGATAAACTATTATCATAGGTAAATACATGTATATCATGGATATGGTGTTCCTTATTTTTCATCTGGTACGTTTCAGGCATAAGCAAGGAATGCCTTAGAAGAAACCTTCAGTCTCTGGTGAAGCCAGCTTAATACATTGACTCTTCAATTTTTCAAGGAGCAGAGATTCATAATGTTAAATTATATCAGAACCTAAAGACACACACTTATTGGCAAGCCAGTATTCACAAATGCAGCTGTTGAAAGACACAGATACTTCTATTTGTTCTCTTCAATGGATCCATCATCTCTTCGATAGGGCTGCTCAATTAATCTCTGCAGATTAGTCAATAAGTCAACAAGTCAATGACCATTTATTAAGGCTTATTATGTAGGCAGTAAACAATACAAAGAAAGACAAAACAGTCTCTACTCTCAGGGAACTCACAGTCTAATAGGGCAGATAACATGCAAACGGCTATGTACAAGCAAGAAATATACAAGATAAATGGGAAATAATCACTAGCATTAAGGTGGGTTAGGAAAGGCTAGTTACAGATCCTCCTACACTTCATCCCATGTAATTTTTTCACCAAGCAAGGAATAGAAGAGATCAAGAATTAAAATTGACGGGGGCAGCTGGATAGTTCAGTGGATTGAGAGCCAGGCCTAGAGATGGTCCTAGGTTCAAATCTGACCTCAGACACTTCCCAGCTGTGTGACCCTGGGCAAGTCACTTGAACCCTATTGTCTAGCCCTTACCACTCTTCTGCCTTAGAACCAATACACAGTATTGATCCCAAGGCAGAAGGTAAAGGTTAAAAAAAAAGAATTAAAATTGACAATTTAAATTACATAAATGGAAACACTCATTGCACAAACAAAATTAATAGTCAAAATTAAAAGGGAAATAGTCAATTAGGAAAAAATCTTACTAGCAAGTTTCTCTGATAAAAATGTGATATCCAAGAGGTAGGAAACTGATTCCAGCATATAAAAATAAGTCATGCATTGGATAATCGATGGTCAAAGGATATGAATTAATTCAAAAGAGTAGAAATCCAATCAGTTAACAGCCATTTAAAAAATGGACCAAACCACTAATAACTAAAGAGATACTAATTGAAACAACTCTGAAGCTCCATCTCACATCTATTAGATTGACAAAAAGACCCAAAAAAAGTAAAATAACAATTGTTGGAGTACCTGTGAATGGACAGACATATTAATACACTACTGGGGAAGCCAGGAATTGATCCAGACAATCCAGAAAATAACAGTGTTATTTTAGAAAATAGCATCAGCTCTCATGGATTTACTTACCATCTCTATGCTGATTATACTCAAATCTACCTTTCCTTCTCTGCTGATCTCTAATACCTCCAACTGTCTTTCTAACATCTTGAATTAGATATCCAGAAGACCTATTAAGTCAACACTGAATGTATTAGGGGCAGCTGGGTAGCTGAGTGGATTGAGAGCCAGGCCTAGAGATGGGAGGTCCTGGGTTCAAATCTGACCTCAGACACTTCCTAGCTGTGTGACCCTGGGCAAGTCACTTGATCCCCACTGACTAGGCCTTACCATTCTTCTGCCTTGGAGCCAAAACACAGTATTGACTCCAAGATGGAAGGTAAGGGTTTAAAAAAAAAACTGAATGTATTCTCTTCCCCCAATAAACCTTCCCTCTTACTGGAGAGGACAACACCCTCCTCCTGGTCCCTCAGCTTCTCAAGTTGTTGTCTTCTTCAATTCCTCACTCACTACTCTTCTCATATCCAAACTGTTGTCAAGGTCTACTGATCCCACCTTTGCAATATCTCTGAAATATTCTCCCTTCTCTCCTCTGACACTGCCACCACTCTGGGCCAGGTCCTCATCACCTCACACCAGGATTATAGCAGTAGCCTAATGGTAGGTCTACTTGCCTTACATGTCTCCCCACTCCAATCCATCCTCCATTAAAATGATTCCCTAAAGCATGAGCCCAACTATGACACAGTAACACTCAATGAACTCCAAGAGCTCCGATTGCCTTTAGAATGAAATATGAAATCTTTTTTGGCATTCTCTTCCACCCAATGACAATACCAGCTTCCTTACTATTCCATGAACAAGAAAGTCACTGTCATTCAGCTCTGGGCATGTTTTTTTGGTTGTCCCCATGCCTGAAATGCTCTCCCCACTTCATCTTTACTTCCTAGTTTCATTCAAATAAATAAAATTCCTTCCCAAATAAAATCACGTCTTCTATAGGAATCCTTTCTCAACTTTTCTTAATTCTAGTGCCTTCTCTTTGTTAATTATTTTCTATTCATTATATATATATAGTTTGCTTTTTTTGTATTTATTTGCATACTATTTCCACTATTAGACTGTGAGCTCCTTGAAGGCAAGGGCAGTCTTTTGCCTCTTTTTTTTTAAAGCCCCAGTGCTTAGCATAATTCTTGGCATATAGTGGGTACTTAATAAATGTCTACTGACTGACTAAACAGTCACCAACCTGCATGTACCCTTTGATCGGATCATACCACTAATCAGCATATACCCCCAAAGAGAACAAAGCAAAAAGAAAAGGAGCCATATGATCAAAAATATTCATAAAAGCACTTTGCGGGGGAGCAGCTGGGTGACTCAGTAGATTGAGAGCCAGGCCTAAAAATGGAAGGATCTAGGTTCAAATCTGGTCTCAGACACGTCCTAGCTGTGTGACCCTGGGCAAGTCACTTAATCCTCACTGCCTAGCCCCTACTGCTCTTCTGCCTTGGAATCAATATGCAGTATTAGTTCTACGATAGAAGGTAAGGATTTTTTTAAAAACACATTTTGTAAGAGCAAAGAAAAGGAAACTAAAAGGGTATTTATTAACTAGAAAATGGCCAAACAAATTATGGTATATGAATATCACAAAATATGATTATAGTAAGAAATAGTAAAAGGAATAGGTCAGAGAAATTTAGGAAGCTTTGTAGGAACTAATGCAGAGTAAAATAAGCTTAATTAGGAGAAAAAAATTTACAATAACTACAGTATCATACAGAAAAGAGTTTTGAAAGACTAGAGTCTGATCAGTTCAATGAACAACTGTCTCCAAAGGAACTATAATGAAAAAAATGATCCATACCTCCTGCCAGGGAGGCAATGGACTGGAGGTTCTAAAAAAGGCATGCCTTTGCCGGCTATTACTACTTTGTGGATTTGTTTTGTTTGATTATCCTTATTTGTAACAAAGGAAGGGATTTTTTTTTTTTAAGGGAGGGGAAATTGAGAGGAAGGAAGGGCAGGCAACTAGTGATAATCATGCCAAAAAAAAAAGGCAAAGCGAGTCATTGAAGAAAAGTTTAACTCATAAAAGAGAAAGGGACATTCAGAGTAGGTAGACAAGCAGGCCAGCATTGTAGGTATTTTGAATCATTAGGTTTAGTGAACCTTAAAGTGCTCTACAAATGTTAGGAATTATTATTCTATGGTATATAAAAGGTGACTTTGGAGGGGACTCAGGCAGTCGAGGGAAGGGATTGGGAGAGGCTTCAAACTCCTGGTAGCCTTTCACTACCATATTCAATTTTAATATTTTATATTTAATTTATCATATTAAATATCATACATTATTCATCTATATTACTATCTTTGGGGCATAATATGCAGTTAGCAGAGTGCCCATACTTGTATCCAAGTTTCTTTTTAATAGTGTGGGCTGATCTGGAGTATTTGGAGTAGGGAGTGAGTTAGTAAAGGGAGAGTGAAAATCTTAAATCAAATCACATCTACGGTGCCAAGTCTCTAAAGGATAACAAAATCCAGAGAATCATATCTGATGAAAGGAACAAAAGGCAAGGCCTTGTGGAATACATGCCCCAACAACACATTCTATTAGTTTGCCGGAAGAAAAGTTCGCTTTAATCTTAAAATCACAAATTCCCTCAAAAAAGCCAATCCTTCTTTGCTTAGCAAGCAGTGCCTTCTGGTTTTCTAGTAGGAAAACAGTAAAATTGGGACAAACTTAGAATATTTAAAGCCATTCCCCCAGCTACCCCAGGCGTAAGGGCTTTTTCTCCATGTTTCCCTTTTCTAAGAAAACCATTTAACTACCACCACCCCAAAGAGGAATTGGAAAATATTTCTCCTCCAACTCCCTGAAACTTTTGGTTTCTTACTCTTCCCCCCAGCATCAGATAAGGTTTAGAATCAGAAGAGACTTTTTTCTTTGTTCTTATTTAGTCATTGTTCAGTGGTGTTTGATTCTTTGTGACCCCATGTGGAATTTTCTTAGCAAAAATACTGGACTTCTCCAACAGATGAGGAAACTGAGGCCAACAGGGTTAAGTGACCTGCCCAGAGACATGCAGTTAATAAGTATCTGGAGCTGGATTTGAACTCAGGGAAATGAGTCATCCAGACTCTAAGCTTGATACTCTATCCACTGTGCCACCTACCTATCCAGAAGAAACCCTAGAGGTCACTTAGTCTACTCTAACCCCTTCATTTAACATTTTACACTGAACCCTTCTGGACCTCAACTTCCTCATCAATAAATGGGATTGGAATAGATGGTCTAAGGATATGGCACACTGGAATAGACCATCTATTCCAATCCCAAGAGGCACACGGGTATGAACTAACTTGCCCAAGGTCACACAGTAGAAGAGCTGGGATTTGAACTCAGAACTTCTGGTTCTCATCAGAACCAAGTGCTCTCTTTGTTATGCCACTCTGTACCCACATCAGTAGGATATCTATACAGCCAATTCTAGTGCACCAACTACTATAACTATATCTCTATGTCTACAAACAACTCCACTTTACAATGGCTCAGTTCACACCAATAACCACTTTGCTACCAGCAACATAAAGGCAGCTCTAACTTTCTATCCTTTTAAACCCAAAGAAACCAAGTCCCAATAGATAATCACTACCTTCATGTAATAAAGTATAACTTACCTTCCATAAAGTACGCCTCCCATATCTTATTATGGTGTGGGGGAGACTTTGTTTTTGTTTAAATCAAATTTTTATTTTTCCCCAATTATATATAAAAACAATTTTAACATTCATTTTCTAAAATTTTGAGTTCCAAATTCTGTTCTGCTCTCCCCTTCCCTCTCTCCCTCCCTGAGAGGTTAATTTCATACAGGTTATACACGTGATGTCATTCAAAACATATTTCCATATTGGTCAAGTCATAGAAGAAGAGAAGACACATATCCAAAAAAAAAACACAAAGAAAATAAAGTGAAAATGAGTCTGCTTCAAGTGGCATTCAGACGGTGTGAGTTTTTTCTCTAGAAAGGAACAACATTTTTCATCATAAGTTGAGGGTGACTTTGGATTCTCTGCTAAAGAGAATCTGTGGTCTGCCAGGTTAACGAAGCCAGTTAAATGTAAACATTTAAGGGCAAGAATCATTTTGAGTTGTAACTAGATCATCTAGTTAAGTCCCTTGTATACAGTTGGCACTTAATGCAGGTGTGATGAATTTCACTGAACTGTTAAAACCAGGGGGCGTCCCACCAGGGTTGTAGCCTTCCATCCCTTTTCCAATGTCCATACTTTTCCCTTGTGCCCTTGGACAAGTGGTTTTTCTGCAAACCCAGGAAGGAACCCATCCTCTCCCCCCACATACCCAATGAGATTTTTTAGTGGAAGCCTTCAGGAACATCAGCAGATTCTACTGGCCCTTCCTTCCTTTAAGCTCAGGGAGATTGGACAATACTGTCAAATAGCTCCACGGAGTACCCTGAAGTTCCATTAGAATTCTTTTCTCCTGAATCACGTCAATAAACTGAGGTTTGGTCTGGATTTCATAAGTGAGGCCTTACTCACAAGCCGCCTCAGCACAGATGGACAGGGCAAGAGGGACTACAACGTCAGCAGGAGCTGGGGCTGGACCAAGAAGATTCCGGAAGGAATGCTTGCAGAGAGAGCCAGCCGTCCACGACGCAGGAAAAAGAGCTATCTTACATAACACGTTTCATTGGCTCGAAGATAAGTCTGAAATATGCTGTGGTCATTCGGTGGGCACCACTGGGAAGCCCTCTTCCCTCTGTCCTTGCTGAACCCCAAAGCCAGCAGACCTCTTTTAGCAAAACGTCCAGGCTCCCAGTGATTCATCAAAGTTAGAATCAGGAGGAATTTCACCAGATTTCAAGAGTTGGACTCCTTCCAGGCTGAGATGTGTGAGGCAGTTATGAAGTGCACCCTTTGCTGACATTGAAAGCAAGAAAATTGGAAGCAGGTTCATGGTTTGGGGGGATTTTTAAGGGATCGGGAAAAAGCCCAGACCCCAAATTTGCATGTTGCTTATTTCTTCAGACTTTTGAACAATTACACAGTGGATGGTTTCACGACAGAGTGGAGTTCCAGATAACAATGCGGGCCTCTAAGCAAGGACCCATGGGAAGTATTGATGCAGTCGAGAAAGAAGATTTAGGCTTCTCTGGCCAAACAAAATGCCAACGAGGTTTCCCCAACGATGGTATTTGAGTTCTCCTGGCTCTTCCATGTGGAGGGGTCCCGCGAATTTAATCTAACGGGGAACCCAGAAGAATGGACTGGGAAGTGAGGGAACAATATGACCTACAACCCAAAAGAAAAATATCTCCTTTCCTGGCACAGATCCCAAAAACAACCGAGCCTGTAGATGTGCAGCCTAATCTCTGAGTGCTTTTTCTGCCAACTTTGCCCAACAAACATTAGTATTTTCGACCTTCATGCTGCAAATGATCTGAAACCATTAATTAGTGCTTTTGACTCTACCAGTATCACTAATGAACTCTTGCCAAGAAGCCTTTGATAGAGCTAATTAAGTGACAAAACACAGAAAAGTGGTTCCCAGGATCCTTCTAAAGTACAAGTCTAAGGAATGTTCAGTGAGGCCACCCCCACCAGGACAAAGCTGGGAGGGAAATCGAGGCCAGGCTGGTGTGTCCAAGGCCTTCAGGCCAATCAATTCTGCCTCGGTAGAAAATAGGGGAGGGTTTGGGATTCTTTTTTAGTTTTTTACCCATCCCCTGTCCCATGATTTCACTCTTTCAGTCAAAAAAGTCTGTCATGTAGACTATGAAAGAGTTGCCTTGGGATAGTGAAAGTACTTTGTTTCCCCCTTTTCAGGGAAAAAAATTTGGAAACTTGGTACTTAAAAAAATTTTTTGTTATGATGATACACACACACACACAAATACACACACACACACACACACACACACACACGAAATTAGTTTAAAATATGTAGTTTAAAAAAACAAATCTTAAAATAAATCCCATCTCCAGCTTCCCTCCAGCCCCCGCCAAAGCATCCTGCATAATTCACCGCTCTCCCCTCCCAAAATCTGTCCCATGAGAAATTTGGCAAAATCGTTTCACTATCTCACACTACCCAGAATTCAACTGTTCATATGCATGGACAGAAACATAAATAAATGAGGGGGGCACGTTTGGAGTGTGGAGACTTAGCAAGAGACAAGGAAAAAAACTTGTGTATTCCTCTACCCTTCTTTCCTACATTCATCTCTAAAACAAAAGTGACCACCTCCTCCTCCCTTTTCCCCCAGAGATTGGGGGGCAAGAACCAAGGATAACAATACTGGTAGCTTTCATTGAGGCCCCTCAGACCACTGGCATGAGTGAGGTCTAAGTAAACAGAAGGGGGATCCATCTTGATATCCCATCATTCTCTATCCTGATATCTTACTCAGCACCAGGATGTTTCTAATAAAAGCAAAATCTGTGTCTTAGGATCTCAGACACTTACTATCTATGTGACCCTGGTCAAGTCACTTCACCCTGTCTGACTCAGTTTTCCCACCTGTAAAATGAGCTGGAGAAGGAAATAACAAACCACTTGAGTAGCTTTACCAAGAAAACTCCAAATGGGGTCATGAAGAGTCGGACACTTGACTGAAAACACTAAGCAACATCTTAGAAAAGTGAGTCTTCTCTTAGAGAGTCAATTTTTTTTAAGTCCTAGACTAGGATCTAGGATGGAGATACAAAGAAAGGAAATAAGCATTCATATGGCACCTCCTATGTGCTAAGCACTTTACACACATTACCCCATGTGATACTCAAAACAACCCTTCAAAGTAAGTGCTGATAGCTCCACTTTACAGTTAAAGAAACAGAGGCAGGCAGAGGTTGAGTGATTTGCCCAGGATAACAAAGCTACAGTATGTGTCTGAAGCTAGATTTGAACTCAGGTCTGGCCTGACTCTTTTTCCAGCATTCTATGCACTGAACCACTTAGCTGCCTAACAGGATAAGGAGTTATGGGAAAAGTTGAAAAAGCCAAGATTGTATAATGGAGAAAGAACAGAGAGATGTGAGAACTAGAGAATGGAATGTTGCAGGAATATGGTCATCATCATTCCCCTCTTCTCAATCAACAAGCATTTTTTGAGAACCTATTATGTGCCTTGCACCATGAAAGACCCTGGAGACAATTACAAACATGGCTGATTCTTTGACCTCTCGTTCCCTTCTGTTCCATCCACTTGACTGAACAACAAAAATGGGTAAAATGTCATCTCGATTGTGTCCAACTCTTTGTGACCCTATTTTTTTTACCCTCTTGCCTTCTGCCTTAGAATCAATATTGAGTGTCTGTTCCAAGGCAAAAGAGTAGTAAGGGCTAGGCAATTGAGGTTAAGTGACTGACCCAAGGTCACAAAGCTGGGAAGTGTATGAGGCAAGATTTGAGCTCACAAAATGAGGCTTCCTGACTCCAGGCCTGACACTCTAACCACTGTACAACCTATTCAGTTTCATTCTCCATCTCCTTTTTTTTCCTACATCCCTCTTCTGTTCTCCTGGCTCCCTCCATTAAGTACTTCCCCTTTCTCCTCTCTACTAAGTTACTGTGAAAAAGTTACTGGACTTAGTTGTTAGGATATCATTAATGAGCTTTTTTTTAACTTTTAAATATTTTTCCATGGTTTCCATGTATTATCACTCACAACCTATTTCCAAATTATTCATTTTTCTACTAGAGTAATCTTTTAAAACCAAAACCCCAAATCATATACCCATATAAACAAGTGATAAATCATATGTTTTTCTTCTGCACTTCTACTCCCACAATTCTTTCTCTTGGCGTGGATAGCATTCTTTCTCATAAGTGCCTCAGAATTGTCCTGGATCATTGCATTGCTTTTTTTTTTTAACCCTTACCTTCCATCTTGGAATCACTACTGTGTATTGGTTCCAAGGCAGAAGAGCAGTAAGGGCTAGGTAATGGGGGTTAAGTGACTTGCCCAGGGTCACACAGCTAGGAAGTGTCCACGGCCAGATTTAAACCCAGGATCTTTCATCTCTGGGTCTGGCTCTCAATCTCAATTTGAGCCACCCATCTGCCTCCCATTGCATTGCTTTTAGTAACAAAGTCAATTACATTTGATTTTCCCTCAATGTTTGTTACTGTGTATAATGTTCTCCTGGTTCTGCTCACTTCGCTCTGCATCAGTTCATATAGATCTTTCCAGTTCCTATAGAAATCAAGCAGTTCATCATTCCTTATAGTGCTCACTGATGAGCTTTGAGAGAACAGCTTCATGGGAGCACTAGAAATAGTATCAAGAATGGGAGAAGAGCAGGATAAAGAGGAAAGAGTCCTGGATTTGGAATCAGAAAACCTGGATTTAAATTCTGGATCTGCTATTTATATGAGAGGTGTGACACAGAACCCGTCATCCTCTGAAATTCAGTTTGCTCATCTGTTGGATTTAGTGATCCCTAAGGCTGGTTTCCCTAGGATAGTGTTGTATGGTAGATCTCTGCAAACTCCATCCTCCACTGGACACTCTGGTAGGGTTCCTCTGACTAGAAGACAAGTAAATCTCTTTGAATAATCTCTTGGCCCAATATTTAAAGCCCTCTAAAATTTGTATCCCAGCTACCTCCTTTGGTATTTTTCACATGTTCCATTCCATGACTCCAGGCATTTTCACTGATTGTCTTCCATGCCAAGAGCTCTTGCCCTCCTCACATTTACCCCCAGACTTCCTTCAAGTGCACTTTCTATAGGAAGTCTTTCCCAATCCTTCTTATCTCCAATGCCTTCCCTGTTGATTATCTCTAATTTTCTCTAACTATAGCTTGTTGATATCTATTTCTTTGTATGTTGCCTCTTGCATTAAATCACAAGGTCCTTGAGGACAGGAATATCCTTTTGTCTTTCTCTAGATCCCCAGTGCTTTGCAAATTATTAATATTACATGCTATATTGATTATTAAAATTAACAAATGCTTCTTGTTATTGTTACCTTTCCAGTCTTATTTTATACTACGCCATGCTCACATTATTCAAGTCCACCTCCTCTCCAATCAGAGCATCCTACCTCCTTTGCCTGAAATGCCCTCCCATTTCCTCTCAACCTTCCAGAATTCCTACCTTACTTCACAGCACAATCGAGGTAACATCTCTCATGAGATCCTTCCTGTTCCTCTCATTTGAACTGTTTGACTCTTGAGATGACTTTGTACAGTTTTATCTAAAAATTGTATTTACTTGTATGTGTATTAGCTATACCCTCTCTGATAGAGTGTAAACTCCTTGAGGGCAGGCAACACCTTACACACTGTCCTACACACAGTAGGTCCTTAATGGAATTGAACTGAATTTCTTCAAGGAATGACCTGAATTCCCAATCCACCGCACCAGGGAAAACAAGAGAAGAAACAGTCATTTTCCTCTATTATAAAATACTCACATAAAATCCTCACTGCGGTGGTAATATGCAGGTGCGTTGAGTTTCATTTTCTACTTTATCCTCATAAAGTGTGGCAGGTGTCTTAGAACAGGAGAGCAAAATGCATCCTGTGTCACCCACTCCCACAGACAATAAACAATGAAGACATATTTCCTCTCCAGCACATGGATTAAATTGTGGGTACTGGGAGAATTGAGAGGCAGCTGCTTCAAAGACAACTAATTTTAAAGCACATTTCCAAAGGGGAAGTGGCTGGGCTCCCTCCCAGGAGATATTTGGAGGCTCAGAATTACATTTTTTTAACCCGTTCTTCCATTAGATGTCCAACTACCAGCCTGGCAAAGATGGGGAAACTATTAATATGTGGTATTCTAGCACCATTAGTCGAAGACAAACTCCTTAAGAGCAAGGATTGTACTTCCTCTTAACTGTGTATCCCCAGGACCTAGCACCATATACGTATGTGTAGTATGTAGTAGGCGTTTAATAAGTGCTTGTTGGATTGGATTTGTTTAGATTGGCTTGGACTGGAAAAGACCAAGTCTGGTTATGGGATTTCTTATCTTTTTCATGATAAAAAACACTAAAAGAAGGACCCCAACTCCAATATTAAGATCTTCACATGGACATGTTTATTTCCCAGATGATACCTTCTGTGATGCGGCAAGGTTAAGGAGGGTCTGGGACACTCGTGGATAAATTCTTTAATTAATTCATTAATTTTTAAAAAAGGTCTTTCAGTTAAGCATTCACTGAAAACTAACTAGGTGGTACAGCAGATGGAATATCAGACTTAAGAGTCCTGAAGATTTATGTTTAAATCTAGCATCAGACATATATGTCTACGTGACTCAGTTTGTTCATCTGTAAAATGGAGGTAATAATAGCATCTATCTCCTTTAGTTGCTATGAGGATCAAATGAGATAAAATATATGGAAAGTACTTTGCCAACCTTAAGTCACCATATAAATGCTGGGTTGTCCAGTCATTTCATTCATGTCGGACCCTTCATGACCCCATTTGGGATTTTCTTGGCAAAGATACTAGAGTGGTTTGCATTTTCTCCAGCTCATTTTACAGATGAGTAAACTGAGGCAAACAGAGTTAAGTGACTTACCCAAAGTCACACAGCCAGTAAGTGTCTGAGGCCAGATTTGTATTTTTGAATTTGATTTTGCAATTTGTAATTTGAATTTAATTATAAAGATAAGATCCTCCTGACTCCAGGCCAGGTGTTTTATTCCTTGTACCACCACCTAAATACAAGTTGCTAATCATTCAAAGAATCACAGAATTTGAGAGTTGGAAATGGCCTTAATTACCATCTCATCCAACCCCTACCTGAAAATATCCTCTCTATGACATACCCAACAAGACCAATTTTTTTTAACCCTTATTTTCCATCGTAGAATCAATACCAAGTTGGGATCCAAGGCAGAAGAGCAGTAAGGGCTAGACAATTGAGGTTCAGTGACTTGCCCGTGGTCACAAAGCCAGATAGAGTCTGAATCCAGATTTGAACCCAGGACCTCCCATCTCTAGGGCTGGTTCTCCATCCACTGAGCCACCTAAGCTGCCCCAACAAGGCCAATGTCTGCGGGAAGACTTCCAAGGGAAAAGAAAACCACCACAACTAAAGACAACCCATCGCATTTCTTAACAGCTCTAATTGTTAGCAAGTTGTTTTCCTCCACAATTTTAATACCTCCCCATGATGAGGAAAAGACAGAACTTCCAAGCAATGTTATTCAGTGAGCATCCATTGAGTTCCTACATCAAGACACCACGCTATTTGCTGAGATAGAACAGCTTGTGGTACAGTCAGGGGCATAAGGCATCTTCGCAAAGAAAGGAGACAAATGAGAATGGGCAAGTGTCTGAGGAGAGCCATCATAGTCATGATAAAAACTCATGCTTTAAGATTTGAGAAACATTTGGCATCTATTCTTCTATCCACCCTGGGAGGTAAATGTTATTTTTATTCCCACTTTAGAGATAAGGAAACTGAGTCACGGAAAGTTAAGCGGCTTCCTTGGGACCACACAGCCAGAAAAGATCGAAGGAAGAATCTGAAATGAGGTCCTACTCTAATGTTCTGGCTCCTACATGAAGCGCCTCCATAAAGCTAACCATGATCCTTCTACGAGAGCTTATCACATAGTGAACATCGAAATGAGTAGAACCAAAAGAACATCACACGCAGCTACTGATTTAATTCTTGAAGAACCAGTTGTGAATGTCACCTCCAAAGAGTGAACTGAAAGGTGGAAACATGAAAGACACCGTTTGTAGGAACTGGGCTGTCTCCGGATGATACTCTCCATGATGTGGAGACAGGTGAGGGCAGGAAAAGGCTGGGACATCTGTGGATAAATTCTATTAAAAATAAAACTTTTTTAAAAATTTAAGAGCTTTTCGCAGTTCTTCCACCTGTTACCTGGGTGACTTTGGGAAAGTTAATTAGCCTTTGTGGTTGGGCCTCAACTTCTTCATCTGTAAAATGGGGGCACTGGATTAGGTGGTCTCTTTCAGGACTAGATCAATATGTCCTCATATAATTTATCTTATATAATAAATGTATCTCATATGACAATCTTGTATCTTCACTCTTTTGTTAATGGAAGGAGAGCCCTGGAACTCAATAATTTTATATCTTAAAAGTGGAATTAGGAAAGGATGAATCAATTAGGTTATCATCAATTTAGGGATTTGCTTTAAATTTTTTAAAGAAAAATCCCCAGCACTTCCTGACTCTGCACAGGTAAATTTTCTTTTCTGGTGGGTCGCAGTTGAGTGTGCCAGAGAAATTAGGATCACTGATAAGAGGAAAGGTGATACAATGTAAGGAACATTGAATTTTGGAATCAAAGGTTTGAGGTTCAAATCCTGCCTCTGCTCTTTGCTCCCTTGGGCCAGTTACTCAACATGTCAGAGTCTTAGTATCCTTACCTGTCCAATGAAGGCCTAAAGGGCCTCTACTGCCCAGAATTGAGATTCTTTATTCCAAGAAAAATCATGCACTCCCCATTCCTTAATTTCCCAAGGTCTTGGCACTCCCAAGTATCCTTCCCCATGACTGGTTCTGAGGGCAAATACCACATCAGAGAGTAAAACTTTGCACTGCCTCCAAAATCCCAAAATGTGAGAGTTGCTCAGTGCCAGAAGATCTCTTCATATTAGATAACAGTTTTTTAAGATAGGCATGTCGACAACACAATACTTTAACTTGCTCCAAAATAATGTTGATGACTAAGCTACCACGAAAAAGAAAAAAGAAAACGTTAGGCATAAGGTTTTCATCTAAAATGGCCATTATTCCAAATGATTAATTCTACTAATCCAGAGGAGAGTTTTCTAATTTCCCTACCCTATGATTTTAACTCAAAAAGACGTTTTGGGAAGACACAGCGAAGGCCTGGGTCCCCTGGCTTCCACACACAGCATGTGTAACCCAACCTTTTAGCGATGAAACAACAATGTTGGCAGAAGCACACGTATTCCAATGGAAAAGATTATCACAGACCAGAGCCGGGGCCCGGCAATAACATCTCTAGCAAAAACATCAGAGCGGGTCTCTGTTCTTTTCCAGAGCTGATGCTCCAGCCGTCCCGGGCCAGTCAAAGCCAGGGGGTGTGGGGGGGAGAGGAAATAAGGTGTTATTCCAGATTTCTCGGTCCTATCTTCTATTTTCGTGGGCTAAGTTATGCAGGCATGTGAGGACACAGGAAAGCAAAGCAGAGCTTCAAGAAGGTGGTGGAAGGGCAGTCAGGAAGGGGCATTTTTTTTTCTTATAGCTATTTACTCGCAAGAGGACCCAAACCCAAGAGTCCTCGGCTGAGCTTCAACTTGCAGACAATCCTCTCTGATTACACTCCTTAACAGCACAGATGTCATTTGTTCCATTCATCCAATATCTGGTTCACCATCAACTGAGGAATAGCTGAACAAGTTGTGGTAGAAGGGGTCCAAAGGATTCACCAGACTGACAAAGGGGACCAGAATGGGGAAAAAAAAGATCAAGAACTTTTGTTCTAGTCCCTTCACTTTATAGCCAAGAAAGCTGAAGAAAAGAAAAGTCAATGGACTTGACCAAGGTCACAAAGGCAATAATAGGAGAGCCCAAATTTAAACCTCTACTCCATCTACCACTACACTGAGTAGCAGAATTTTTTGGTTTTCTCTTTGTTTAACTTTAGCTTCATTTTATCCTATCTACAACTTGTTTATAGATTGGTAGTTTATTTTATAGTTCATAGTTTGCCTGTTGGCAGCCTCATTAGACTGTGAGCTCCATGAGGGCAGAAGCTTTGCATTTGCATCCCTAACTCTTGGTATATCACAGGTAAACATTTGTTGATTTGACTTACTTTGGAGTTGGGTTTTTTAATTGTGATTTCAAAGGTTAAGAAAGAGAAGGTGAGAGGAGAGACAGACAGAGAGTCAGGGAGGAGAGGAGGGAGAAAGAAAGAAAGAAAGAAAGGAAGGAAGGAAGGAAGGAAGGAAGGAAGGAAGGAAGGAAGGAAGGAAGGAAGGAAGGAAGGAAGGAAGGAAGGAAGGAAGGAAGGAAGGAAGGAAGGAAGGAAGGAAGGAAGGAAGGAAGGAAGGAAGGAAGGAGAGATGGAGAGATGGAGAGAAAGAGGGAAGAAAGAGAGAGAGAAAGAGAGCCCCAGGGCCATCTTGCTGCCTACTCCTAAGAAATATTGCTTTTACTCTTGTAAGAAGAATTTACCTAAGCATAGCTGAGTAAGATGTCAGATTCTAATAATTTGACCAGATTTTAAAAAGGCTGTCAGAAAAATTAAAAGAGGGAGTGGAAGACAAGGATTGTGAATGACTACATTTCTAAGAGGTGATTTCCTATCTGGAAAAATCTTTCAGGAATACAGTTACAGGTAATATTTTGGGGAGAGAGAGAGAGAGAGAGAGAGAGAGAGAGAGAGAGAGAGAGAGAGAGAGAGAGAGAGAGAGAGAGAGAGAGAGAGAGAGAGAGAGAAGCAGCATGTACATCTGGGAAGGGAGAGAAAATACCCATCAGCCCTCTCCTCCATGTCACTGCTGACTGATATTCCCTGGCTGGAACACCGCCTAGAACACTTCAGAGCTACAGAGGACTGACTGCCCAGAGACCTGCCCTTCATGCTCCTCAGAATTCTGGGTTGGGAATAGGGGGCAGCACCCCCCCACACTCCCACCCCTAATATGATCAGGAGTTCCTAGAAAAATGCTAGTTGGAAAAAATAATGTCCTTTGAACATCCAGGGGTACAGTAGGCTCTGAAATCATTAAATTGTTTCTCAGACCCAAAAGTCTGAAAAGGAAAAGAATACTCAAAATTCCAGCATCCACCTTTCTGCTCCCTGTTCCCTTCAGTTCTCTCCCCTTCCCATCCTGCTCTGTAAACCCTAAAGCAATATAGTAATTATTCATCAACAGGCCTTTTTTAAGGGTCTACTGTGTAGATGGTCATCTATATTCACCCTGTGTGCTCAGCATGAGTGCATATGTATACATGTGTCCAGGTGCTTGTCTATAAACATACATATGTACATACATTACATACATGTGTGTATCGTGTACATTTATTTATATATCCTATGACTGGTCTATATATGATCTGGGCATTTACATATATATATATATATGATCTGGGCATTTACATACTTATATTACACATACATTTATATACAATTGTTTGTGTATCAATAAACATGTGTCTGTGTATGTATACACATGTGTCATATATACATGTGATTAAGATTGTCTGAAGTAAAATGCCTCCATTCATAAAGAATATAAAAAGGATTGTTATTGTTGAGTCTTGGTACTCTATCCACAGTGCTAGCTAGCCAGCACATAGTAGGTACTCACTCAATAAATGCTATTTGGATCATGTTTTTAAAACTACAAATTACAATCTCATAAGATAGATACTATAGGAGTTCCATTCATCTTGTAGATGAGAAAACTAAGACTCAGAAACTTATTCTGGGTCACACAGCCAGGAAGTAATAGAAGCAGGATTTGATTGAAGGGCTATCCATCAACTGGGGAATGGCTGACCAAGTGGCATGTGATGGTGATGGAATTCTATTGTGCTATAAGAAATGATAAGCAGGATGATTTCTGAAAAACCTGGGAAGACTGACATGAACTGATGCAGAGTGAAGTGAGCAGAACCAGGAGAACATTGTACACAGTAACAGCAATATTGTTTGATGTTCAACTATGAATGACAACTATTATCAGTGATACAATGATTCAAGACAATTCCAGATGAATCACGATGAAAAATACTACCCACCTCCAGAGAAATAACTGATAGACTGAATGCAGATCGAAAAATACTTTTTAAATTGTTCTTGACTTTTTGTCTGTGTTTTCTTTTGTGACATGGCTAATAGGGAAATATGTTTTGCATGACTGCATGTGTGTAATTTATATTAAATTGCTTGCTTTCTCAAGGAGGAGAGATGAGGAAAAGAGAGAGAATTTGGAGCTCAACATTTTTTTTAAATGTATATTAGAAAAAATTTACATATAACTGAGAAAAAGAAAAGAAAAGGGGAAAAAAGAAGAGGAATTTGAACCCAGGTATTCCTGCTTCCATTATCCTTGTCTACTCAGAACAGGGTGAAATCACTATGGCCCTGGGTAGTCAGGGAAAGATTCGTGGGGTTGTGGGGCTCAAGTTGGCTAATCTAAAAAGGGCAAAGAAGAAAAAAAACTCACCTAATCTTCCAAAGATGAGAATGAAAATCAAAGCATCCAGATTTAAAATAAAAGACCAACCCCTTCCCCAGAGGAAAGATTAAAGCAATCCCTCAGTGACCATAAGTGTGCTTTTGTCTGTCTATAAAACTATTCCCTGTGAATTCACTGGTACTCGCTCAGCTGTTCGTGGGCAGTAACCCAAAACAAAAATCTGATGCTTAGGAAAGACAGTTGCCTCAAAACAAAATTCTATCTAGTTCCTGTAGACAGCAGTTGAATTCTGGGATTCTATAAAAGGTATTATTTAGAGTTCTGTATTACTTAATGAGTTTTAATTCAGGACACAAAGAATGTCAAGGTCTTTGTCCAGCCATTCAAAATCCCTACCACTGGGGAGTTGGCATTACAGACAAAAACAAAGAACCCAGTGACCTTCTGGCTCCAGTATGGGTTTGACCGAAAGAAATCCCTGTCTTTTTCTTCCGCCTAGATCTTCTACCTGGAATTCTAGGTACATACATCAGAAAGGAAAAACAATGTGTTTGCTCAACCCGATGTGTTTAATGTGCGTGTGCAGGGTGCAAAAGGATACATCTGGGCACCAAAATGAGACAGTGGGATGAGAAAAGTGACCTTTTCATCCAGGGGGATGTGGCATCGATGGCTGCAACATGCATCCCAGACGTCTCTGACCCTGGCACAGCAGCCAAAAGCAAGCTTTCGATCTCCCCTGATTTCCCTGAATTCTTCCTGTGTACGTCTTTTTCCTGTTATTGGAAACTGAATCCTAATTAAATCTGGCAGGCTTCAGAAGCAGCAGGAAATTGTGTGTGTGTGTGTGTGTGTGTGTGTGTGTGTGTGTGATACTTTTTTAAGATACCTACTTCAGAAGCATTAATTAGTGGGGCTTTTTCTAGAACATAGAAAAACAAAAGACAATAAAAATCCATTTTTTAAAATTAGTCCGATTTTTGTTTTTAAAATTATTACTTGGCACAATAGATGGTAAACCAGCATTAGAATCAGAGAAACCAGGGGCACAGATGAGCCATGTGACCTTGGGCAAATCGCTTCACCTCCCAACGTTCCATGCCAGGTTCTAAGAAAGAGGTTTCTTGGCCAATTTTTTCTGTTGAAATCTATGGGTCCCCTTTCCAAATAACGCTTTCAAAGGCCTAAAATAAAATAAATATGACTACAAAGGAAACTAATTATATTGAAATAGGTAGTTATTGAAATATTTTTTAAAATTAAACATTTCATTTTAAGTAATAAATTTAAATTTTTATTACATTATTTAATATATCATATATATTTTTTTTGTTGTTATTGTTAAAAAAAAAACAAGTTTACAGACCTCACTGTCTCTAAAACCGAGTTGTAGCTCTTAAATCAGAGATCCAGGCCAGGGAAGCGGGGAGAAAAGTTTTAACAGCACCACAAGACTTGCAGCCACAAGAACCTTCTTTCAACTCTCCATCTAACCCGCCTTGTAAAGATTAGAGGATGGAGGGAAGGGTGTCAGCCAGGAGGGGCTGGGGAGTATTTTCCCACTTGGGAGGCCCTCATGAAAATCCAAGGTCCTTGGGCGCACACCATTCCTCCCCACCCCTCCTCTCTCTTCCCAGAATGCTCTTCAAGCCATCAAGGATGAGGGGCAGGTGAGGAAAGGCTCAGTAAAAATAAAGCAGCCAGCAGCCATGGGAGGGGGCCTGCTGCCCCCTGCCTCGCTGATCCCTCACCACAGGCTCGAGAGGAAATGTTTTGCCAGCTACCCTGGGCAGCAAGGCCACAGGGCTGGAACAAGTCGGGCACTCTTCTTGGGACTGAGGCAGACTCTGTCCGGCTCTGCTCTGCTCTGCTGCAGCTCTGATCTGAAGCCTTGGCTCCCCCAGGAGACCCCTGTAAGACTACTTTCCATTGTGCCTAAGATCCACTGGCTTCAGAGGAAGGACTAATATAAATAACTCCCCAAATCACAAGACCCACCAGAGGGGGAGGATTTGGCTCCAGTTTATTTTCTTCCAAAACAAAACAAAATTGGTGTTTAACCAGCTGAGCTCAAGTTGACTGGGGGGAGAGGGGGTGGGAGAGGGCATTGATAAAGGCACTCATGCCATCCCTGGCAGGCAAGAGCCTTTTATAGCTCCCACTGGCTGTACCACCAAATCCAGCCTTCTTCAGGCTAGACATAAAGCCTTAACCGAGGTAGGTGGTACAGAGCAATAGAAAGCGGGTTGGGGGGTTAGGGGAAGATCATGAGAGTCGTCCTAACTCCGCTTCTGTGATGTTAGTTTATCAACAAGAATTTATTAAATACCTACTGGGGACAGCTGGGTGGTTCAGTGGATAGAGAGCCAGACCTAGAGATGGGAGATCCTAGATTCAAATTTGGCCCCATACACTTTCTAACTAGGTGACCCTGGGCAAGTCACTTAACCCCCATTGCCTAGTTCTTCTGCCTTGGGAACAAACACACAGTACTGATTCTAAGACAGAAGGTTAGGGTTTAAAAAAAACACCCACTATGTGCCAGGCTCTATGCTTAGCAATAGAGATAACAAGGAAAGGCAAAAACCTGTCCTTGATCTCAAGGATCTCACAGAATTCAAGAGTCGGAAGGGACCTCAGCAGCCATCCCAAGCCATACCCCAAAGGGGTCCCAACTCTAATATACTAACCAGTAGTCATCCAGGCTCTCCAGTGAGGGACAATGAGGGCAAGCACTTCAAAATGCTTTATTCTTTCATTCTTTCCTTCCTTTGATCACATCTCAAGGCAGTCTACTGTACTTCTGAATGGCTCTAACTGTCAGAGTATTTTTCAAGCCTCAATTTCCCTCTTTGTAACTTTCACCAAATGGAACTAAACAGAAGAGTTTAGCTTAGAGCTCGGGGTCCTCAGGCATGAAATTATGAGGATGGGCCAGATGATCTTGAAGGTTCCTTCCACGTTTATATCTTCAGTCCAATTCCAGGTTGGTTCTATTACCTGTGCCTTTGGGGAAATTACTTTACCTCTCTGGGAATCAGTTTCCTCCTCTGTACAATGTGAAGTTAGAAGCAGATGGTGTCTGAGGTCCTTTCTTGGTCCGAAAACTATGAATTTTCCTGGCCCTGTGCCCTCATACCAACACTACGGTGAAGTCCAAGTCAGGTTGGTATGTGGATCCTAACCTATTACATAGATTCTCACCTCATCAATGGCCATTTCCTTCACATAAAATGTTTCCCCCATCACAGAATCATACAGATAAGCAGTGGGTTTTCCATGACACAACACAGCCCTCTCCCTAACTCCTCGAATCCCCTTTATCCTTCAAGCTAGAACGTCAGCCCCACCATTCCCATGAAGTCTCGGCTGGCTACCCCAGTTCACAGCAGCTTTCTCTTCCTCTAATCAGCTCTTTGGCTCTTTATATTCTTCCTTGTACGGCACATTGCAGCTCCCTAACCAGACTAGGAATCCCTTCAGGGTAGGAGTAGTTTCTCAAAATTTCTTGATCTCTTGTATAACCCAGATTGAACTGCTTGTCAGCTCCAGGAGCAGAGAGGGAAGAAGGGAGGGAGACCACGTGGATCCTATAACTTCAGAAACCTTATGTGGAAATGTGTTATTCATATTTTTTAAGTTAATTAATTAATTTTTTTAAATGTCTTGATCTCACAGGATCTCGGCCACGGAAAAGATCTTACTGGCCATCTCGTTCAAGCCATATCTGAAAAGGAATCCTTTCTTCAACATATCATCCAGTCTTTGTTCAAAGACCGCCAGTGACAGTGATGGAGAACTCCTTGACTCCCAGAGCAGTGCATTCTGCTTTGGGATCACTCTAATTCATTCTCACTAAAGCTGACAAAGTTTTGGTTTTTTATTTTAAATTTTCCTAAGTGAAACATAAGTCAGACCACGTCCCTGAGATGTAGAAACTCCTCTCCTGGGTATTTCAAACCATTTATAACCAGGTTACAACCTATGCTTTCCATCTTGTTGCAAATTATTCCCCTTTACCCACCATACACTTGAATCATGTTGGCCTCCTTACTGTTCCTCATATGTGTCAATCAACTCACCATCTCCATGCCTTTGCACTAATTGTTCCCTATTCCTGGAATGCATTTCTCCACCCTTGTTCTCCTTCACCTCTGCCCCCTTGAAACTCAAAATTCAAAAATCAGTTTCATTCAAGACTCAACACAAGGAGGAACTTTGGTGACTCAATGGATAGAGAGCCAGGCCCAGAGACGGGAGGTCCTGGGTTCAAATTTGACTTCAGACACTTCCTAGCTGTGTGACCCTGGGCAAGTCACTTGACCCCCATTGCCTAGCCCTTATTGATTTTCTGCCTTCGAACCAATACACAGTATTGATTCTAAGATGGAAGGTAAGGGTCATTTTTTTAAACCCTTACCTACAGGTATGTATGTATGTATGTATGTATATATATATATATATATATATATATATATAGAGAGAGAGAGAGAGAGAGAGAGAGAGAGAGAGAGAGAGAGCGCCTGTATAACCTATGTAATTCTGCCTCCCCAGATAGAACATAAGGACCACAAGGGGAAGGACCATCTCATTCTGTTGTTGTGACTGGCATGTAGAGTGCACTTAATGAATGAATGCTTATGGGGTAACCAGTTGACTGCCAACAAGAGAGAACAGAATAGGTAGCATATGAGACTGTCTTTGAAGGAAGTGTAGGAACTGAAAAGTCAAAAAGGAGGTTGATCACTCTTAATTAAGAGCAGCTTTAAGGTTCCTGCTGGATTGGAGAATTAGAGCTAGAAGGGATCCCAGAATTTACCCATGATGAATTAAAGGTGAAGAAACTGAGTCCCAGTGAGATTAAGTAATTTACTCAATCAACACAAGAAATAAGCATCAGAGAGGAGACTTAAACCCAGATCCATGGTCCCATGTTACCCTCCCATTGAGTCATCAAATGAAACTGTCCATCGTTGGTAACAGAGAAGAGAGCGAGGAGCTCCTATTCACAGAGTAGCAAGGAATGTGTGTGTATCTTAAGACAGATTTTCAATAAGATCTCTTAATAGGCTGGCATTCTGCTCCTCCATCTCATCACCTATCTGGTTCCTGCTATCTCTGGTCCTCACTCAGGTTATATTTACAGATCAGCATTTGGCAAGGTTGTTCCCTTAAGTCTACTAAAATGTAGACTCCTTGAGGACCAAGATTGTCTCTTTTCTCATCTTTCTCCAGTTCCTAAGACAGAGTCTCACACAGAGCAGGTTGGTTGAATTGAAGTGAATTCTAAAACAAAGTGATTTGGATACAACTTCAAAAGAAGACAACAAACGTGGGAGTTACATGGGCCAAATTGACCTACCTGCAGTCGCCAAACACCAACTTATCAATGCCAACATGGTGACCATCCACTGAGAAGCCATTTTGTTCTCTTGGTGAAGCCCAGAGTCTTCCCCGGTCAGTTTGTCACAGGCTGCTTTTGCAAATCAGAAGAGGCTTTGAAATCACCTCTTCCCAACTCTTCAACTGCCTGTGAAAATAAACATAAATTTTAACTTGAATCCTTCCCTGAAAAACACCCTTTCCTTTGAAAAATCAAGGCAAGGTGAAACGAAGGTATTTCCAAAATACACAAGCCAAATGTTTGGGGTTTTTTTTTTATTTTATGAGTTGGTTAAAAAAGGAACATTTTGTCCATTAACTCATGCTTATTTTTTTTCCTTCTCCAGGCCCCATCTTCAGTATGCCTGACTCCATCCTTATCAGGCTCTATGAAGCAACTGTTCTTAAATTTTGTACATATAAGTATTTGTTTATAGTAGGGAACCCAATGGAAGAACTGTATGAACTAATAAAGAGCTGAAGTAATCAGAACCAAGATGATACAAAAGAGGTTCTTCATTTTACAGGAGGATTTTTACCATCAGTTTCCTTCAAATAGCCTAAGCCTTTTCCACGGAAAATAATTTTATTTACAAACAAGACTCCTGGAACATATACATTACTTGAGAGTCAAATAAAGTGACATATTTATTTCATATCCTCTGGTACAGTAGGAGCTTGATTGCTCACCATTCCCATCCACTTCTAGTCCAAAGTCACTGGTCCAAAACCTCTGATCCAAAAGCCACAGTGTTGCCTTGCCCAACACCCACTCACCCAAGTTGCCATTTAACATGTATAAAACTCTGCTACCATTTTTAATTAAGCTCCTATCCTTTTTTCTTAATGTTACCAACAAGTTTTTGAGTATTATGTGTATAAATGGAGATTTTGAATCCTAGACTTCAATCCCCAGAAGTCCTGGGTATTTCCCAGAATTCCCTACAATCTAACCTGAGTCTGTCCACGTAGGTGAGATCACAATTGGTATTTAACTGGCAGTAACGCCTACCATGCTTTCTTCAATTTTAATGATGTACGAAGTTAATGGTAAGTTAAGCGCTGGGATTCTGAATTGGCTAATCAGCCATGGGCACATGGTTTTTATTTTGTATCTTCTTTATTCCTTGATTTTTAATAATCCTTAATAAACCTCATAAAATATAATAGTTTTATTACTAGAGATATAATTTAAATTTTACATATGTCCCACATATCCTGTGGTTTTTAGTGCTCTATTTTGCATGAAGTGATGCTTTTTGGAAATGCATATATCATTATATATAGCAGAAAGGCCTCTACCTCTAATATATCAGTGGTATAAATATTCCCTCTGACACTGCCACTGAGAAAAAATTATACTAGCTACATATGTCCTTCAAAATCAAGAAAAAGTTGTTAGCTTGAAAGAGTCACTTTTAGACCAAAATCTACTGATGAAAAACGAAAGAAAAAAATAAAAGAAATAGAAATATTTTTAAAGAATGAAAGAAATTAGGATAGAAAAAGAGAAGACTGATACATATCCTCCACTAAATTTCAGCAAATTATGGTTTTAATTTTTGTAATCAATGAAAATGTATTTCATGCTAGTCATAGACATAAGACCAAGAATCACGCTTGAAGATATTTTAGCTCCTCTCCCTAGAGGCTGACCCTTAGAAAGGCTGCAGAGATCAAGCTATAACCCACATCGAAAGGCCAAACACATCTCACAAGGACTTCAAATATGAGGAATAACTTGTTCTCTTCAGGCCCTGCGGCACCAGCGACCTCAAAGACAGGAGTTGAAATGACATCTGGCTGGAGTAATTGCTCGAGAGATCCCTAAGCTAACAGATGTGTAGATAGTCCTTTAAATTCAGCTTTTTTTTCCATTTTGCTATACTTTTACTAAAAGTGGAGATAATTCCCTTAAAATTTAAGTGATTATTGTAAAGTATAAGATCTTTGAAATCACTTTAAAGCCTCTATGGATAATCTATTCACAGCAATCCACTGTAGCTAATGTGGAATCGGGGACAGAAGTCTCAATTCTATGTGGTTTCCAAGATGACAATGTCTTTAACAATCTGAAAAAGTCATTGACTTGGTATCATAGAGATCACAGAGAACAGAACAGTCTCCTGAAATGGCAAGGTGCCTAAATGGAACACCATCCCAGAGATGCTGATGATCAGTGCTGGAGTGGAATATTCAATTTCACCCTGGAATCTCAAGAAGAACTAGAAGGCAATCATTGAGACCATGGCAACTCCAACCAAGGAAACTGGATGTGACATCTATGCATTACATTTTTTTAAACCCTTACTTTCCATCAATACTGTGTATTAGTTCTAAGACAGAAGCATGGTAAGGCTAGGCAATGGGAGCAAAGTGACTTGCCTAGGGTCACACAAGTAGAAAGTGTCTGAGGCTAGATTTGAACCCAGGACCTCCCATCTTCTAAGTCTGGATCTCAAGCCACTGAGTCATCTAGATGCCCCGCTATATGAATGACATCTGGTTTATGGAACATAACTTTGTTATATACATAAAGACATAAACAACTGTTACATACACACCTGTCTTTCTTCTTTCTGGGGTAGCTGACTGAAGAATGAGCTGTAGGTCAGAGTTCTTTTTTTCTCTCTCCAGACACAGCCCAATCAGTGTGTATTATGGACAATGAGAATAGTTAGCATTTCTACAGTGCTTTTAGATATGCAAAGAACTTTATAAATATCACATTTTATCCTCACAACTCTGAGAGGTAGGTGCTATTATTATCCCCATTTTACATATGAAGAAACTGAGGCAGACAGATTAAGTAACTTGCCTAGGATCACACAACTAGTAAATGTTTGAGGCTACATTTGAACTCGGGTCTTTCTGATTCCAGAGTCAGTGCTATATTCACTAGGTCAAAACTTTCTATTGTTCCAACCTCAAGCCTAGTTAGAGACCTTTGGGGTCTCAGTTGTCCCTTTTCCTAGGCTGATACTTTTCAAAGTTGGATATCTCGAGGCACAATTCAATTTAATCCTCATATTGCATTTATATGGATGGGTGGACCTTGGAATTTAATATTAAAGAGTAGATTCTGCTTTCACAAGATATTATGGCACATATGCAAGCCTGTATTGGCAAAAATTTCTTCAAGGTTTTATATGTGGATATTCATTAAAATGTCCACAGTGTACCCAAGAAATCTGGATATGTATGATTTATTGGCGGTGTCAGTGCATTAAAACACTCTTTCTCTACGATCTTAAGGATTTAAGAAGTTTTTTCCAAGCTAAAAATGGAGGCATGCTTTTATTTAGGTATTCTAGAGGTTCCCCAACCCACTCTAGGCATTTGGAATAAGTAGGGCCACTTTACGGATTTAAACAGATATTTTAAATCACCAAGTACACACTATTGGCCCATTGCCAGTCTTCGCAACAGTTAGGACATTGAAACAGAAACTGTATCTTAATTTTCTCCAGATCATTCAAAAGGAAAAAATAAAACCTCCACTTGCAAAAAGTCACGAACATCTATAAAAATGTGCTTGATAATATCTCGGAGCGATCAATTCCATATGAGATATCACAGTTATTGATTTATGATCATACATGGCTTATGGTCACATAAAACCAAAACAGCTTTTCTTGTCTTGTGGAGACAGCAGCACAGTTATGAAGAATTTTTTAAACCCTCACCTTCCATCTTAAATAAATACTGTGTATTGGTTCCAAGGCAGAAGAGTGGTAAGAGCTAGGCAATGGGGGTTAAGTGACTTGCCCAGGGTGACACAGCTAGAAAGTATCTGAGGTCAAATTTGAACCTAGGACCTCCTATCTCTAGGCCTGGCTCTCAATCCACTAAGCCACCCAGCTGCCCCCTTATAAAGAATTTTGGTGACAAGCCTTACTTAGCTTCCCCAAAACCATTCTAACAATAACAACCCAATCCTCCTTATAACTGACTATAGTTAGAATGGTCTAGTAGAAACAGAACTGGAATTACGACTTAGGACTTCAAGTGCCATCACTTCTGGTCAAGTCAAACCAAGTCAACAAGCATTTATTAAGCACCTACTATTTGCCAAGACATGTTTTTTTTTTCTATTTTACCATGCCCTTAATAAAAGTGTAGGTAATATTTGAAAATATAAGCAAATCACAAGATCTTTGAAATTAATTAATTAAGGGTCCTTATCAGTAACAAGCTAACTAGGATAGCCAAAGGGCTAAATGTTGGGATACAAGGAAAAGTAAAAAAAAAAACAGTCCCTATCCTTAAGAAGCTCATCATCTAATGGTAGAAGCAATATGAAAATGATCATGGCAACCAAGATGAATTCAGCATCAATTGGAGATAACAAATCATCTAACCACTCTTTACTTTCTTCACTTGTAAGATGAAAGAAATATTCCTTGCCCTATAAATAAGTGATCATGCTACCAACCCTCAGCAAAATTCTTAAACAGATTATTAAATGAATGATTTGTCTGCACTCAGAAAGGAAAACAGGAACCATTAGGAGTCACCATATGGTCACCCAGAACAAATCAGGAGATCCCCATCTCATTTCCTTTTCTGAAAAAGTAATTAAACTATTAGATCAGGAAAATATCATAAACATAATAAGAGCACTGTTTCTACCATCAGAGGGCTGGGCTCCAAATGCCCCTATCTGACACTTACTACCCATGTGTCTTTGGGTTAAACGCTGAACCTCACCTTCAGTTTCATCATCTGTAAAATGGAGTTGACCTAGATTTTCTCTGAAGATCCTTTCTACTTCTACCCCTATGACATGATGATGGTCGATTTCTCTCATCCCATCTTGTGGACAACAGCTATATGGAATTATTGCAGATTAAATGACCAGATTCAGAGTCTTCATAAACAAACAGGTCAAGGTCAATGATATAGATCAGAACCTGTTCCATGTCTTCTCTTCTTTCTCACTTCAATCATGTTCTTCCATAAATCCTCCCCAGTTCCCCATGCAGCTCTCTTAGGTCTCTGTTTCAAAAGACTGCTGATCAGCATACATGAAGAGTTTCAATACTACTGAAATCCCATGTTCAAGCAAAAAAGGGGGCAGAAAGAGGGGAATATCAGAGAGAGAGACAGAGAGAGAGAGACAGAGAGAGAGAGACAGAGAGACAGAGAGACAGAGAGACAGAGAGACAGAGAGAGACAGAGAGAGAGAGAGACAGAGAGAGAGAGAGAGAGAGAGAGACAGAGAGAGAGAGGGAGGGAGGGAGAGAGAGAGAGAGGGAAAAAGGGAGGGGGAGAAAGGGGGGAGGGAGGAAGAGAGGAAGAGAGAGAGAGGGAGGAAAGGGGAGAGAGAGAGAGAGAGAGAGAGAGAGAGAGAGAGAGAGAGAGAGAGAGAGAGAGACACAGAGAGAGAGAGACAGAGAGAGAGAGAGATTTGCTACCAACAGAATTTTACTTCATTGTTGTCCTTTATACATGAAGAAGACCAGAATGTCATCATTGTCACTATTGATGATTTCTTTTAACTCACAAAAAAGTTTTATAGGGCATATAACATGACCCAAAATGACTAGACTGCAGATGATCAATCGATCAACAAATATTCATTAAAAGGCACAAAGAATGAAACAATCCCTATTTGAATTGACTGTCATCGCTTCTAAGCCTTTTGGCTAAGAGCAAGTGTTGAATTGACTGTACGTTCAAATGGGGGAGACTAGATTCTAGACAAAGAATTCAGACACAAAATACTTGTAAGGGAGGGCACCAAGAGTTGGGGGATCAGGTTTTATGTATAAGAGAAAGGCATTACAGGGCATCTATGGATTCCTCCATTGTATCATATCGGCTCACACAGTTGGTTTGACTCATTGGTTGGCCTAGCCTCAATCCAGAGACTTACCCCAGGTCTGAACTAAACACTGGAAATGAAAGGCAAAGCATTCCATTAAAAATACAGACTTGCAAATTGCTGACAAGAATATTGGCCAATTATTAAAATGCGGCAATTGCAAATATAATAGAGCCAAATTAAACAAGGGTGATGCCCAAAGGCAAACCACAATGAGTTTGCACCAGATCTTAAAACATCACGGGGGAAGTCAAAGACAAGTTGGGACTCCAGGTTGCTGTTCTAACAAGGAGAGTTTTTTTAGTTTCTCAAAAGCCCCTCTACAATAAACTACATTCAACAATAAAATAAATTGCTGGAGGCTTGGGCCTGACCTTCCCAATATGGTGACTGTGTCAAGGGGGAGAGCAGAACAAGGAGGCCAGATCTGCCCTTTGGGGCTCTCCTTCATTTCAAGAAATAGTTTTGGCAGAAACTGGGAAGTAATGAAATCACCCAAGAAGGGCCAATTCCTACCTGACTTGGGGTTCTCGCCCCTAATGGAAAGAGATACTTGGAGATCTTGGGGACAGTTTCCACAAGAGCTTAAGTTGTGGTTTTTGAAGTGAAACCTAAGAAAATGTAAACCAGCCTTTCTGACCTGATCAGAGCTGATCATGAATAAAGCAATATGATATAGTAGATAAACAGTAGACTTGAAGTCAGGAAGACCAGGGTTCAAATCCAGTCACTCAGACACTAGCTGTGTGAGCATAGACAAGTTACTCAAACTCTTTCTGTTTCGGTGTCTTTATCTATAAAATGCAAAGATTGGACTTAATGATCTCTAAGTTACTTCTAACTTTAGGTCTAGGAGTCAGTGAGATAGAACAGTGGATAGAATGTTGGATTTGTTAGGAAGACCTGAATTCAAATCCCAACTTAGACACTCACTGGCTATGTGACTCTGGGTAAATCACTTATTTTCTGTTTGTCTCATTTTCCTCCATTGGAATTTCTAAAAATATATCCAAATCCAAATCACTACAGTAATATAAATGAAAAGACCACTAAAATGAAATTCAGCTCAGAGTAAATGTGAGGACCAGTATTGATCCTGGAGAAGAGGTCATATAATATACCACCTTCCTTTCAGTGGAGATATAGATGACTACAGAGGTCAAATTTTCAATTTTTCCTTGTTAAAAAGTAGTGTTCTGGGAGGAAGTGTAGTTAGTAGAAAGATGGCCTCAGAGTCAAGAAGACCTAAGTTTGAGATCTGTGCTGACACATACTGGCTGTGACACAACTCATTTAATCTCTCAGTGCTCACAAGCAACTAGGTCCCATGAAAACAATACACAAACAGATGGACAGTTGGATGAATAAACAAATCAATAATGGATACATGAATAGGGAGATAGATCAACAGAGAGGACAGGTTGACAAGTAGATAAACAATTAAACTTACACATAGATATGGAGATAGATAGATAGATGGATGGATGGATGGATGGATGGATAGATAGATAGATAGATAGATAGATAGATAGATAGATAGATAGATAGATAGATGGATAGATAGATAGATGGATAGATAGGTGGATAGATAGGTGGATAGATAGATGGATGGATGGATGGATAGATAGATAGATAGATAGATAGATAGATAGATAGATAGATAGATAGATGGATAGATAGGTGGATAGATAGGTGGATAGATAGGTGGATGGATAGATGGATAGATAGATAGATAGATAGATAGATAGATAGATAGATAGATAGATAGATAGATAGGTGGATAGATAGGTGGATGGATAGATGGATAGATAGATAGATAGATAGATAGATAGATAGATAGATAGATAGATAGATAGATAGATAGATGGATAGATAGGTGGATAGATAGGTGGATGGATAGATGGATAGATAGATAGATAGATAGATAGATAGATAGATAGATAGATAGATAGAGATAGGGATAGTTCATTTCTAACATGGGAAGTATTGCAAATAAATCCAAAATGACTGCAATATAAAAACAAAGGACATCACTAACATTTATTTAGTGAATAAATATCTTTTGAAAGAAATTGTATATTAGGCATCTAGGGAGCAGCATAATGTACAAAGATCTGACTTGGAATCAGTATAAAACCGAGTTCAAATCTTACTTGAGACACTTAGTAACTGAATGACCCTGTACGAGACTCGTAATGTCTCTCAGCCTCATTTCCCTCAAATCAGAAGACGGAGATAAGAAGAGCACCTCTCTTCCAGAGTTGTTGCAAGATCCAAACACATACAGGGCTTTGAAAATCTTGAAGTACAATCGAAATGTAAACTGTCATCATTACTGATTGCATATTTCAAGCAAATGTGCAATTTGTGATTGTAAGACAAAAACACAGAGTTAGCCTCTCTCCTCTCAGAGTGCACCTGCCATCTGCCCTCAGATCTGTGAATTGGCTGGTCCTCTGAGCTATCCACTGGAGGTCACTGAACAAAGGACAAAGGGTAAAGACCAGAATCAGCTCAAATCTTTTGCCCAAAATCACTCCTTAAATCATCCTGCATTAGACCAGTTTATAATGTCAGTAATGGATTGAGAAAGGTATTCTCTGGACCAAAGACAGGTCTTAAAATAGCAAATCTGTCTTTCTCAATCCTGAGGGGGGATAAATTGAGCTTATATAAAACTGATTTCTGACAATAGCCTCATCCAAGAGCCAATAAAATAAAATTATGAAATTCCCAATAGCTTACACCTGTAGTCACTAGAAAACTCAAAGCAAGACCACAATAAGCTTCCAGCCTAAAGAATTCCAGATTCAAAAGATTGACTAGTAACGATGGCATAAACATGATTTGTTAGACATGGCACCCTTTTCTCTTAGAATCATATAATCTTAAATTTTAAAGGAACCTCTAATGTGATGATCATTCATCTTTTTAAAGTTAAAGAGGACCCCCTTGGGCAATCTGGGAAAGTCAATGAGCCCACTTTTCAGAAAAATATCCTGTTGCCTACATGGATAGATGCAATGGAAAGAAATATAAAATTTCAGTTAAAGGTTAGTGAAAAATAAAGATGTATTCTTTTCCACTCCATATCACATACACACAGTCCTCAAGGAAATCAATGACAGACAGAAAGTTCCCACATACACAAAAATACTTCTAGCAGCATGTTTTATGATTAGAAAGACCTAGAACCAATTGGGCAAAAGTTGAACAAATTATGGCATATGAGTGAAATGTGAACATGATTATGCAATATATAGGGACTAAACCTATTATTTAATTGGTAAAAGAAGCTACCAGATGAGGAAACTCCTTCTTATCAATGTAGAGTTCTAGTCTTAGAGAGTTGCCTACAACACCAAGAAGTGACTTGCCCAGGGTCACATAGCCAGAGGATATCAGAGGCAGGACCTGAACTCAGGCATACCATCCTGACAGCAGGCTTGCTTTTTATATGCTATACCACATTGTCTCTTGGAGTAAAAGTGTAAAATTTAAATTAATATCCAATAACTCCAAGTATTATGCTTTATAAAGTTTATTAATAATCACAAAGTAGAAGAAAGAAAAAGAACAAAAGTAAAAACCTGAGTAAAATTCTCCTGCCTCTCACCTCACCTCACCCCACCTCCACAGCCACGTTTCTGGGAGAAGAGAGTGAGGGCGAAGCTACACAAAACGTATATCTTCCCTACTAGATACATAACTGGGATGCTGGGAAAGAGAGTCCCTGGGGAGCAAAATCTTAATGATACAAACGTTATCAGTGAAAAATGTCAAATTTGAAGAATACAGCAAATTTGAGGAGATTTATATGATCTAATTTCTTGTTCAGTCTTTTCAGTCAAGCCTGATTTCTCATAATCCCATTTAGGGTTTTCTTGGCAAAGATATTGGAGTGGTTTGTCATTTCCTTTTCCAGGTCATTTTACAGATGAGGAAACTGAGGCAAAGAGGGTTAAGTGACTTGCCACAGTCACATAGTAAGTGTCTGAAGTTGTATTTGAACTCAGGAAGATGAGTGTTCTATCCACAGTGCCACCTAGCTGCCTACACCTGGTCCATTATACGTGCTTAATAAACTCTTATTAACTGACTAACTGATAACAATCAAGGAAGTGGATGGATGATTATTGTGAAGACGCCTTCGTAATCTCCTGTGGTTTAATGTCCTTTGAAAGTACAAAGCTCCAGATTAAGCCTGTGCATCATCATAACTAAGACTGAAGCAGTTCCTTAGTAGAACAAAACTAATTTGAAGATCCTAAGGCCCCCATAAGTCTCTCTGAGCTCTAGAATTCCATGATGCTGCAGCTCAGACCACACTGGGAGTGCCAAAGATTAAAAACCAAAGCCCAGTCTTATATTCTACTGGCACACCTTGAGATCTTCCATTAGGACAGGCTTATTGAATGGGATTTTTTAGCAGGCTGGCATTGTCTCATTTTCTCATCCAAATGAAAGCTAGATGATGAAATAAACCTAGAATCTACATAGGGTTAAACAAAAGTGGGCAAGAGAATTCTTCTGATGATGGTTGCTCGATTTGTTATTCTGGGGATTTAGCAAAGAGGCAGGATGGATGGCATCAATCTGTCCTTTGGCAGTCTGTAAAAAGGGCAGTCCTGAATGGACAACAGATACAAGCATGGGCTTGATGACATCTGGATGCCCTTCAGGACTGCCTACTGGCATCCTGGCAATCACAATTAGGCTCAAACCAAATCTACAGTAAGGTAAATGTACCCATTTTTCAATCCATTTTTGAAAGAAATTCATTCTTCTCCTCTCTCTTGCTCACTATATTCCAAGGGAGAATAAGAACCATTTCTTGCTTACCCTTTTCTTCACGTACAGTAATGGGGTACAAAGTTCCTCCAACCTTGTTGGCTGAAAGTTGTTCAGTCATTCAGTCTTGCCCTTCTCTCCAACTATCTCCTGAGGTCTGTCCTAGCTCGTGTTCAATTCTTCCATCTCATCCTCTACAGTCCCTTCTCTTTTTGCCTTCAATCTTTCCCAACATACAGATCTTTTCCCAGGAATCCTGTCTTCTCATTATGTGGCCAAATATTGGGTTATAAAGTTACTCCGACCTTCTTGGCCAAAAAACTCATCTCAATTTAATTCATTGCCAACTGGACATTCTTCAAAAATGCTCCAAGTTCCTATAACCATTGATAGATTTAGTGCTGAAGGGTCATCTGATCTAATCCCCTCATTTCCCAGATGAGAAAACAGGAAAGTTCAGCATCGCCCACAATTACACATTGAAGTAAGTGGCAGATTGGGAGTTGAACTCAGGTCCTCAGACTCCAAAGTCAGCACTAAAACCCAGACTTCTGGACACCCATTTTAAGACTCTTTCCACTAGATTACTTAGTCAAAATGAAAAGGAATTGCACAAACTCTACCTCCAAAAACTAGTTTGGGGGCAATGATCTCTAAAAATACATGTTGCCATGAAAAAAATGGCACTGCAAATATGTGGCTCCCCCTCTATAAAATCTTACAAGTTTAAAGAGATTGGGCCCATATAGGGCCTGTAGAACTTGAATTCCTTTGACCCATACTGTTGATTAAGGCCCAATACACTTGGTCTGGTCTGGCGGTATAATGATAAATTCGAAGATAACTCTTCCTTGAGAGGGCTTGTATTACAAAGAAGACATGAGTTTTGTTATTCTTGAACTAATTATCTTAAAATTTTTGTTTCATTAATGCCTTTTCCTAAGTTTGTGAGCTTCTACATCATTCCATGACCAATTTGTATCACTTTGCCTGACCCCCTTCCATTTGCTTTAATAAAAAAAACCCTCACCTTGTGTCTCAGTATCGATCCTAAGACAGAGGAGCAGCAAGAGCTAAGCAATCAGGCTTAAGTGACTTGCCCAGGGTTGCACGGCTAGTAAGTGTCTGAGGCCAGATTTGAATCCATTCACACACACACACACACACACACACACACACACACACACACACACACTCCAGGCCTGGTGCTCTATCCAGCTTCCCTTCATGTTTTCGATACTTCAATAGACCTCAGACAAAAGTATTCCTTAAATCAAGGCAAAGATCACAATCTAGGCATGCCTTCTCATTACCACGTTTGTCCATAAATCCTCCCTGGGCTACAAACCTTGTTTGATGTATTTGTACATCTTTAAGAGAAAAATGGAATATTCAAGCCTTTTATTATCACCCTCTCAAGCAGCATGACTGGCCAGTCTTTTATATATATTTGCATATAGACACTGGACTATCTCCTGAATATTTATATATACATATATTATGTGTGTATATGTAAATAGATAGATAGATAGATAGATAGATAGACACACACACAGACAGATAGATAGATAGATAGATAGGTAGATAGGTAGATAGACATACAGACAGATAGATAGGCAGGCAGGCAGGCAGGCAGGCAGATAGATAGATAGATAGATAGATAGATAGATAGATAGATAGATAGATAGATAGACACACACACACAGACAGATAGATAGATAGATAGATAGGTAGATAGGTAGATAGACATACAGACAGATAGATAGGCAGGCAGGCAGGCAGGCAGGCAGATAGATAGATAGATAGATAGATAGATAGATAGATAGATAGATAGATAGATAGATTGATAGACAGATAGACAGACAGACAGGCAGACAGACAGACAGACAGACAGACAGACAGACAGACAGACAGATAGATAGATAGATAGATAGATAGATAGACAGACACACAGACACACAGACACACAGACACACAGACACACAGACACACAGACACACAGGCAGACAGACAGGCAGACAGGCAGGCAGGCAGGCAGGCAGACAGGCAGACAGACAGACAGACAGACAGACAGACAGACAGACAGATAGATAGATAGATATTTGGATGGATGGATGGATAAGTAAATAAATGGATGGATGGATGGATGGATGGATGGATGGATGGATGGATGGATGGATGGATGGATGGATGGATGGATAGATGGACAGACAGATGGACAGATAGATAGATAGATAGATAGATAGATAGATAGATAGATAGATAGATAGATAGATAGATAGATAAATGATAGATACATAGATCCTTCCTCCCATTAACCTCCCAAAAGGATCTTCCATTCCCTGATTTTCTTTGGCTTCCCTTCACACAATGCAGTCTTGCTAGGATGCAGCATTTGACCATGAGGTAGCTCTCAGATCCCTTGTCAGAAGGGCTTCAGCATTAGACTGTCTCACCTACATCAAAAGGCCTTTGGCCAACGTACTGCTGTATCATTGCCCCATAATCCAACAGAGTATAAACAAATAACATGGGCTTCACTATTGAGCATGAGGATGGCCAGCTCACAACACAGATCTGTCAATAGAAAGATGGCCCTTTGGAAGCTGGTAGAGCAGAGGTAATACAGTTCTGAGTGCTCATCTTTAAAAGATTATTTGAGTGTTAAACACTCTACTTGAGAAAGAGAAAGTTGGCTAAGCTACATGATTGCATTCTCTCTCCCATCAGAAGTATAAAGCCACAATAATCCATAGTAAAGTCCAGATGGACCATACCCATTCTTATAGCATCATGGTATAGGGGAAATCAATCAATTGATCACCAAACTTTTATTAAATACCTACTATGTGCCAGGCACTGTTCTAGGTTCCCAGGAGCTGGAGCCAAAACGAGATAGTCCCTATCCCCCAGAAACTTACAGCCTATCAGGTGAGATAGTGCATACAAACAAAACTATAGACAACAGAATAGAAGGTAATTCTGGTAGGAAGACTGTAGCAGCTGCAGGGGAAGAGAATTTGTAAAGGTCTTGTGCAGAAGGTGGCATTTGAAGTAAGTTTCGAAAGAAACAAGAGATTCTTCTAGGAGATGAGGATGAAATGTATTCCAACCATGAGAGACAGCCAAAGAGCAGATTAAGAGTGAAAAGATCTGAGTTCTACTCTCAACTCTACCCCTACCTAGCCACATGATCTTGGGCATGTCACTGTTTCTGTGAGTCTCAATTCCTTCCCCTAAATACAGGGGGTCATAATACTTGTTCTCCATTCCTTCTAAGGTTTTTTTTAATGTGGATCAAAAGATATCACTGGGTCAACATGCTTTGTAAATTACCAAATGCTTTCCTGATCCTTGTACAGCCTTATTATGGCACTCTGTTGGTGGAAGGAAGTGGCAAAAAAATGAGGGAAGTGGAGCAGATGATGACCTGGAAGGTCCTTTCCATCTCTAAATCTATCCTCCAAATACAACTAAAATTCACACACTAACAGGCAAAGTACAGGTATGAAAGAGTTACAATGGTGGCTTATTCCAAAACCAAACCACTAATAGATTAATACAAATCTTTGCTTAGTGTCCTCCTCACCCCAAATGTTAAAAAAATATGTTTTCTGAGAAACAAAGAAAGCAAATCGAAACTGCAAATATACCCAGACTAGATGTCACTGACTTTGCACAGTCACAGGACAGTTGCTCAGGAAAGCATAGTTCAAGTCTATGGGAACTGGACCAGGGCCAAGGAAAGATATTTGTGCCACTTGGAAATTCTGCCCCTCTGCCCCTCTGCCCCTCATCCTTCCCTCCTCCTGTTTTTCTTTAATGCTCTGTTTACTTTTACATTGTTGTAGCTAAGTGGGCTAAAGGACAAACTCCAAGAAGACAGAAATTGCAACAAGTTGGGGTCTGAAAGCGTAAAAAAAAATGATTCCCAGTCCCAAGAGATCAGTCAGTCAGTCAACATGAACTTATTAAACGTTTATATGTGCTAGACACTGTGCTAAGCTAGGAAGCCATCTGGTCCAGTTCCTACCTAAACCTGAATACATCCTATGACATCCTTAATATTTGGGCATGTGTTCTTTGCCAGAAGACCACCAAGGCCACCCAATCTCCTTGTTCCTATCCCCGACCTGATTACTGGTACCTGCTTCCTCTGCCCTCGCTCAGCAGAGCCCCACCATTCCACCTTACCTACAAGGAGAAAAGTCTGGTATCCTCTGCCAAAAGCGGAAGGGAATAGGGATTTTGTACTCATGGCAATACAAGATGGGATGGTCCCTTGCCTACTTTGCCCAACGTTAGGTGGGGTCAAATTCCAGGAAGATTCTCATGGAGCAGACAGTCAAGTATGGGGTGCTACTACATTAGCCTTCCATTCCTTGAAGGTTAAGAAGGTCCCTGGAGAACTTCTGGGATACCTGACAGTCAAGGCCCCTTTGGAACCCATCACTACAGCCTACCACCAAAGGCAATATAAAGGTCACACCTTTCCTTCCACCCAAGTCTCCGACACCTGCTACCCACAGAGATGCTGAGGAGCCCACAAGGTGCCTTCATTTTCTTTTTCAACTTTGGGAGGTAGTGTGGCAGGGGAAATTTGGAGAATTGGAGGCAGAAGACCTCCCTTCACTTCTCAATTCTGCCACTGGATGCCATGGACAAGTCCTTTCATTTCTAGACCAAAAGTTCCATTAACCATACAATGAGGATGCTGGACTAAACAACGTAAAAGTCTCTTCCATCTCTAAATCTATGATCCCATGACTGTCTAGTGAATGCTGCCCAGCAATTTTTTAAACCTTCTATTGTATATTTAACATTTAATAGTTGTTAAATATTGTGTATTTAACAATATGGTGTATATTTAACATATTTAACATTGTGTGTTGTATAAAATGATAATTTTTTTATTTTAATAAAAGTGAACTAAGAAAATTATCTGTGTAGATTATTTTAAGACAAGAGGGGCTACACGTTTTAAACAGTAAATGTCCCTCTATAAAGTGTAGAAACCACTGCCCTCGAGGTCTGTACAGGAAACGAGCCCTGGGAGTATTCCTTTAGTAATAAGAGAGGGCATAATTTCTCAATTATCATCAGCATCTTAAAAGATATTGAAACTAGTAGGTATTGAGAAAGGCTGATTTCTTGAGATAAGCATTGATAGAAATAATCACACCCAGTAATTCTGATACTCTCAGTTAGGCTTTTTCCCACTCCCTCCTCCCTATCCCTCACCCCCTAATTAAAAAGAGAGCAAAAGAAAATTAAGTGGTAAAAAATAGCAAAAAAAAATGGTGACATCAATCACTACTCAACAATTCAATCTAACCCAACAAGTACATGGGCTTTGGGCTAAGCCCAGAGTTGGGTGCTTGGAATACAAGGCAAAACAAAAACCAGTTCCTGCCCTCAGGAGCTTACAGTCAAGTGAAAGGAGACAACAGCTAAACAGCTAAAGATATAATACATGGTCATTTGAGAAAGGGTTGAATTACCAAAAGGATCAAGAAACATTATCCAGAAGAGATGGCATGGGAGCTTAGGCTTGAAGGAATATAAGAGTTTTCCAAGAGGTAACGGAGAGGAGGAGGCATGGTCCAAGTTGAGGGAATGACAAATGTGGGGAAGAGCTCATTGGCTGGAATACAGAATGAATAAGAAGGATAGACAATACACTTAGAAAGGCAGAGTCTAGAACCAGCCTTAGAAGTCAAACTTTACTTTGTTATGAGGATTACTGGGGGAGGGGGGTTCTATTGGGGAAGGGGAATGGAAATGAGTGGAATTCAATGTTGTTCATTGAAAAAATTAATAAACTAACATAAAGAAATCAAACTGAAGACTTCGTATTTTATCCTGGGGACCACTGATAGTCAGGAGAGAATCGAAAGATGAGAAAATTGAAACTACAAGGTCAAATAAAAGCCTGCTGCTATAATGACGTAGGCAAGGGGCAATGATGTCCAGAAGCAGATTGTGGTAACCATCATAACAGAAAAATGGAGTCAGATTCAAGAGATATTATGAAGGAAAAACATTGAGACCTGATGATGACTCTAGTGGTGATAGGGATGACAACTAGCATGTACATAGGGCTTTAAGGCTTGCAAAGCACTTTCCAAATATCCCATTGTATCCTTACCACAACCCTGGGAGTTTTTTTTATTTTTATTTTACTTTTATTATCCCCATTTTACAGAGAAGAAAACTGAGGCAGACAGAAGTTATGTGACTTGCCCAGGTTACACAGCTAGTAAATGTCTGAATCTAAATTTTAATTCAGGTCTTCTTGACTCCGGGACCATTCACTGCGTCCTCAGCTAGATGATAGATGAGTACAGATTTTAAAATTCTTCCAACTCTTTTCCAGAGCCACAACTTGGGACATGCAGATTACATAGTGCTTGGCACATAATAAATGTTTAATAAAAACTTGTTGACTATTGACTGAAACTGAACTCCTAAGGACCTGGCAAAAACTACCCAATGATTTTTCTGTTTACTATCTGAAAAATAACAAGAAGCAGAACAGAAGATTCCCTCCAACTCTTAAAATAAGAAAAACATTGCCAACACTTTGGATTTTGAGGCTGATCTAAAAGCCAATGTCAATTTCTCTGCTAGTCTACCTATGACCCTTTCTCCCCAAGATTCCCTCCTCCAAAACTCCAACCCCAAAAGGATCATTTTCCTTGGCTTGTTCCACTTTTCTGAGATTGTAATTGGAAACAGGTGGCCCCTTCCTGGCTTTAGAGTGCAGTATCTTCACAGCTATGATACTTGCCAAGCTCAATACCTTAATACATATAATATTTCTCTTCTAGTTTTATTTAACCAAGACTCTCAGCCATATGCCTACCCCCAAAGGAGATTAACAGAAAAGGAGGCTTTATTAAGACCAACACGCCTGCTACAGTGCCGATAAGTATCCTCTTTTCATGACTAATTGTAGCCTCTCAAAATTATTGGGGAGCTAAACCATGCTTCGTCATTGCTTGTCTGCCTTCAGTTTAAAAGTGCTGCCACCAACAGTCCCTCTTGACTTAGATGGAACACTATGCCTTGATTTCAATGATTTAGGTAATACCGGGTTTGCTGGAAACCTATCGGTCAACTCAGGCCAAGACATTTAAGACCAAAGTCCAGCCACTTTAGTAGTTAGATGATACTATGTTAAGAAAATAATACATTGCAAAGAATTGTAAACTCCTGAGGGCAAGGACTGTGTCTGATTGTCCCTGTTAACTTCTCCAAGTGAAAGGCAGCTTGGACTGGCTGAGAGAGGGCCAGCCTTGGTGACTGGAAAAATGGGGTTCATTTTCTGCTTCTCTCCCATACTGGGTAGAAGCAAGTCAGTCAGTGCTCCATGTCCTTCTGGAAGGACTAAGTTAGGTCAGGTCACTCATATGCCACAGTGAAGGAAGCTTCCTACATAAATAAAATCACAGATCTGGGCAAAAGGAAGAAGAAAATACCCTTTTTGTCAATAAAATCTGCCAATCTAAGGCAACCCATTTGCACAGGAACTGATTTAATTATTTGGTGTGGGTTCTCCCTTTACTAACAATACAGTAGAACTCCGCTGGTGACTTAGTAAATGCTACTGCTTTTTTTTTTTCATCATCAAGTTGATGATGAAACTTTATGAGTTGAGCTAGACTTGGACTCACACGATAGACACACCATTGGTCAGCTGATAGTACTATCAGACCCTCTGCCTGGCTGGTTTACTGTAATTGTCGTCCTTCACACTCAAAGAAGACCAAAATGGCATCACTATGTCAGGATCAATGGGCGATACGTTGGACTATGGCTGATCAGACCAGTCCTAGCTTAGAAGGCTCTACCACAGGTCTAAGAGAAGTACCTTCTATGAACATTTCAGATGAGACTCTGCCTACATTGCTTTGAACACTTTGGTTCACCTCCATGCCAACATGGAGATAAGAGCAATAGTGGGTAGAGGACAATGCCCGTCTACTAGACTGTTAGTCTAGTATTAAGTGTTTATGGGAGGAAGTTAGAAAGGAAGGAGGGAAGGCAGATTAAGGAAACCAACAATTAAATATAAGGATTTTTTTTTTGCAAGAAAGAAGATAGCAAATAAAGAGGAAAAGGCAGGAATTAATTAAATAGCATTTAATTCACAGAGTACTGTACCTGACTTTCAGAAAGGCCTGCATTCAAATTTAGCCTTTAGTATTAACTAGATGGGTGATCCTAGGCAAGTCATTTAATTTCTCTCAGCCTCAATTTCCTCAACTATAAAATGAAAATAATAACATCTACCTCCCAAAGTTGTTATGGAAATCAGCTGTGAATTAACATACATTAAAGACCATTCTAGGCTTAAAGAGTTAAAGAATGTTTATTATTATCATAGGATCAAAGACTTGGAGGTAGAAGGCAGCTCAGAAGCCAACTACTCCACTGCCCACATTTTAGAGATGACAAAATTGAGTTTCTAAGACATTAAGTGATTTGTCCAAGGTCAGTCAGCTTGTGTCGAAAGTGGAATTGGTCTCAGGTGTCCCAGGCTCCAAGTAGAACATTATCCCTAAACACTGGGATGCCCCCTTGATGTTACAAATATCCAGTGTGGTCCACTCAAGGGACTCAGGTCAATTTTATTTGAAAAGAATAAGGCCAAATTCTGATTTACTTGGGGAAATGGGAGGGCCTTCTATTTTATGGAGTTAGAGGGGGGTTTTTTCCCCTGATTTACCATGAATATAAAGTAAAAGACAAGAAGCAAATACAATTCAAAACTCAAAAAAAACAAGGCAAAAGGTACACTAAGCTTATTAATTAATTATATTACCACTTGCATGAGAACTTGTCAAAAATGTAAATCAGCAATACTAAATATATACAGTAAGGAGTTCAGAAACTTCTCCCACACAAAGAGAAGATTGCAACCAAACAAAACATATGAGTCAGAGGTGCTTCCCCTCAAAGGTGGATTTCATTTTACTCACTGATTCATCAAATCGAAGAGGATCCTTCTAATCTAACCTCCTCTCCAAGGCAGGAACTCTCCCTAGATCTATCCTTGCAGGACATGCATCAACTTTGCTTGACCAGGGATGAAAAACTTTCTACCTTACAAGGTAGATTATTCTATTTGAGGGCAATTTCCAATTGTTAGAAAGTTCTTCATACTAAGTCTGAATCTACTTCTCAGTCACTGGCTTAGTTCTGCCCTTTGGCACTACCTAGGAGAAATCAAATCTCTCTTTCAGATGACTTCCTGTTCAAATATTTGAAAGCAAGTACCCACTAGATGGTCAGTTACACTGAGTTTAATTTGACAAAATGAAATACCTGTTTGTTTGGTTTTTTTAACCCTAATTTTTGTCTTAGTATCAATTCTAAAACAGAATATCAGCAAATGCTTGGCAGTTGGGGTTAAGTGACTTGTCCAGGGTCACATAGTTAGTATCTGAGACCATATTTTAGGAGATATCTGTTCTTAAAGAGACACACAAAGGAGAAAAAAAAAGGTATCTACCTAGCAGAGAACCACTACGATATACAATCTTGAGATATACCATCAAAGTGTCCATAGAGATTTGAAGTAGTATTCCATATATTTTACCTCAAATAAATTTATCTGCAGTGTAGATACTGTTCTTAACAATCTAGTTCCCTATAAAATGAAATTCTAAGTCTACAAATTTAAAGCTGGAAGAGACATCATTACGAGCCATAAAATCCAACCTCCCTATTTTACAGATGAGGAAAAAGAATCACAGAAAGGTTACTTGATTCGCCTTAAGTCATACAGCTCTAAATAAATGAGTTGAGATTTGAACTTAGTGCTTAGTTCTCAGTCCAGAGAGAATCTCATCACTTCGAAAGGATTCGTTCATCAGGATGTTAATAACTAAAAAGTTACAGAAAAGAGAATCTACTCATCTGCAAAAATGAGCCTAAGTATTCTTTCAATCTGCAAAGATCAAAATAAGGGGACATGGGGTAGAAAATAAATCAGATTTCAGAAGAACCCCATATCATCCATTTAGGCAAATCCATCAACACTGCTGAAAGTTTGCCTTCCAAATCTTTTTATTATTATCTTTATTCATTTTATGTGCACACTCATCTACATCACAGATGAAAGCGCACAAAGACAATCGTCATCCTCGGTTACCGAGAGACTACTACTACTACTACTACTAAATATTTCTCAATTACATGTGAAAATTTTAATATTTTAAAAAATTTTTGAATTCTGAAATCTCTTTTCTTCCCATCCATCCCCCCTTCTTAAGAAGGCACACAATTTGATTTTGATTATACATGTGATAGTCTTCCAGATCCATAGTCCTTTCCTGATTGCAGCTAAATAGAAGGTTGAAGGACTAGAACCCGCAAAGTTTGTTTAGCAAAGTTCATTTTTTCAGGAGCCAATCCACTCACACATATGCTTTTACAAATAGCAAACCTGTAATCTTACACTCAGAAACATGACCCTCAGTATGTGCCAATGAAAGGAACTAGCCTTCACTTAAGAACAGACACAGAAATGTTTTTGCCCCTCAAACCCGAGCCCCATTTATAGCAGATTACTCATCTAGCCACCACAATCCCACTGCTATCAGTGACATTCCATCAACCCACAGGAAGAAGCCATTTCCAAATTACCGTCCATCTTTTTCCTACCATTCTTGGGGACATCCAATCAATCAGCAAGTATCAGGAGTACAAGCTGGGACCCAGTTGAACCCTCCCAGCATTTCCCTCCAAACAAATAATGCCTCAAATAAAGTTTTAGAGCAACAGAGCCAATAAAAAGTCAGAAGGAGACATTTTTTCTGGCTAAAACAACTTAGGAGGTCCACAGGAGAGATCTGTAACACCAGGATGGGTGCAGGTCTAGAGAGCAGCAGAAGCACCAGAAATAGGGATTGGAGGCTGCTCCTGATGACAGCAATACCAGCAAGACCTTTCAGCCTAGAGATGGTAAGGAGGACAGACAACTGATCAGAAGGAGATTACAAAGCCTTGCTGGCACTGGTTAGCATCTCTATTGTCCATAAGTGGTTCTGAGTCCCAGTTCCAGGGCAGAGACAAGGGCCTGTGATTATGCAGAGGACCTGGGTTATTATGCGGTTCCAGGGCTGCAGGAGAGCAAGGGACCCTTCTGGGTAAAGACTAGAACACAGACCAGAAAAGCAGTAATCACATCTCTCCCAAGACACCACCACCTTGGAAGCACCTAAAACTTAGAGACCCTCAGAACTAGTTCTGAAAACAGAGACACAAAAAAGTCTGAAGCTTGGGACAGTGCCTCTCCATCCCCAAACAAGCAGGACCCAACTTTAACATCAAAGTCAAAGTAAAGAAGTGTGGGAAGGCAGCAGATTTGAACTCATATCTTCCTGGCTCCAGGTTTATTGCTATATCCACCAAGATAACTAGCTGCCTCTAGCCATGCTCTGGACCTTATTTCCCTCATCTACAAAATGAAGGGATTGGATATAGCATATTCCATGTGAACTTGGGCAAGTCTTTTAACTTGTTTGCCTAAGTTTCTCCAACTGTCCAATGGGGATAATAATTTCACAAATTTTCAGGTCTTTTAAGGAGCTTTCAGCATAAAAGAGACATGAACACAAACAGAACCTAGCTCCCAGGATTGTTATGGGGATCAAAAGATATTTTTTAAAGCATCTTGGCATACAGTAGGAGTTTAATAAATGTTTCTTTCCTTCTCTCCAAATAGTTCTAGATCCACCGACTTTATATCTAGCATTCTCCATTTTACAAAGTTGCATAAGTCATGAGTCCTCTGAGTCTTGGTTTTGGGAACAATGGGGTGAACAATAACTATAATAACAACCTGTCAAAGGGCTCCAATAAGTACACAGACATAAAATATTTTAGAAATTTTAAAATGCTATATAAATATTTGTGTTATTGCTAATTTCATAATACTTTAATAAGTGTTAGAGGCCATAGAAATACAGCATTTAGACATGAATTGTGGGATATAATACTTATTAAACTATTTAATACTATTTAATCATAATAAACTATTTCACACTTTAGGGATCATGACTAGAGCTATAATTTCATTACTATAGGGAATAGAGGTGAGAAGATTCCCTTTACCAATGAAAATTGGCACTGTCTCTACAACGTATCATTTTAAAGACCTAGACCCCTGAAAAGTTATTTGTCCAAGGTCACACAGTCAGCAAATCCAAATCAGAGGCAGGATTTGAACCCAGATTTCATGGCTTTGAAGTTGGTTCTTCTCTCTACTAGTCCATGTGTTATCACCTACTTGATAGCTTCTAAAAAACATTTTAAGATCTTTTAAGGACTTTTCATCATAAAAGAGACATGAGCCCAAACATTCTTGCAAAAAAATAAAAGTTTGGGGTTTTTTCTGAATGTTTCTTAAACAAGTGAGCTTTACACCACTTGAAGAGGCAGAGGACGTCCCAAGTGGAGCCCAGGGGCCTTCCTCAGAAATGACTGAGGACTATTCACTTTCTTAAATTTCCTTCCAACTAATTTCTCTCCCTGTTCGGCAGCGATCAAAATTACTGACCTGGGTCAAGATTTTTTTTAATAGCTCTAAATCTTTAGCTAGGACTTTGCATTTAAGAGAAAATAAAACCTTCAGAGTCCTTTAAAAGCCAGGCCCAAGTGATTAAAGGGAGCTGTTTAATCAAAAAGAAAACAAGAAATCTAGAAGTGGAGAGCAACCAGGAAATAGACACAGGTCTATTCCTTAGAGACTTACACAGTGTGTCCGACCATAAAAAGAGTTCCTCAGGAACATCCCCTTGGAGAGATAAGGCAATTCTCTCCCTGAGTGTGTCAGGATGCAGTTAGGGAGCTGGAGTAATTCTGACTTTCCATCTTGGTGACTAGGCTAACAGGTAACTGGCCCTCCTTCTCCACAAGGCCATAAAAGCCCTCCTGAATTTGTCCCAGGTAGGCAGAAGTCCATCTTCCTCCACACTGGCATGAACTAAATAAAGGGTTAGTCCATGGTCATGTTGCAATCCTGAAGCTTTGAAATGGCAAATTTCTTCAAATTTAGCAGTTTCTTCTATTAGACACATTTCGGAAGGTCCTTAACCATCTTAAAAGCATTTTCCAATTATTTTCCCCCCAAAAAAATCTCTGTTTTATTGCTCAGTTTTGTTTTATTTTAGGAGTATTTACTGATTACTCCCACTTCATAAAAGAGCTCTTGTAACAACATAAAATCACCACTGTCCCTATTCTCTAGTTTCATTCTTCAAATTAACAACCTCTCTATAGTCTTATTGAGTTAAATGAATGTCTCTGCCAAACTCTGTGTGAGTGATTGAGTGTGTGTGTGTGTGTGTGTGTGTGTGTGTGTGTGTGTGTGTTCTGCCCTCTTTTGATCAATTTAGATGAAAGTGAGCTTTCCTCCTTCCAAGATTCTTTAAAAACAAAAAACCTTCTGGGGGCAGCAAGGTAGCTCAGTCTGAAGACTTCCTAGATGTGTGACTCTAGACAAGTTACTGAACCCCAATTGCCTGATAGCCTTTACCACTCTTCTGCCTTGGAACCAATTCATAGTATTGATTCTAAGATGAAAGATTAGGGTTAAAAAAAAACCTCTGTTGGATAAATATTGAAGTTTCAAGAATTATTTTTAACTATTAAAGGTATTTTTTTTTTAATACTAGGGCAGGTAGGTGGCTCAGTGAATAGAGAACCAGTCCTGGAGATAGAAGATCCTGGGTTCTGTGACAGAAACTGGCACTAAAGAAAAAGTGCCAGGCTGAAGAGCATATGAAATTGATCACCTGGGTGTGGGAGGGGCCCCAAGGGATTGGAATCTGGAGGAGGAGAAGATTCTGGCTGGTAGAGGAGTTGGTCACTCAGTCTTTAGAAGCCAAAGGGAGAGAGTGAAAAAAAAAAGACTTTCTCTTGAAGGTTACCCACTTTTCCTGCTGGTGACTGGAAATCCTTCCCCCCAATATTTCCCAATTGAAGGGACTTTCTAAAAAGAAACCTGAGCAGACTTTATCTCAGTTCCTGTTGTCCAGGAGAGAGTCAACCTGACTTTCTCTCAGGGGGCTTTGGCTGCCAAGGCCTGAATTCCCCCCAAAACTTGAGGAGGGAGGGGAAAGGGTTTAGATAGAGACAGGGACCCCCTTTTCCTACATTCCTTTCCCATTCTTCCCTGCCCATTATTCCTTTTGTATTACCTGATGAATTGACATTAAGTTATATGTTCCCCAAGCTGAGTGTGAGTGAACAGATCAAGGGGAGACCCTTTGGTCTT
>NC_077228.1:35889103-35956603 GCF_027887165.1 Monodelphis domestica | reverse complement strand
ATCCATGGTATAATAAATATGTAGAAAAATATAATAAATTCTTTTATATAATAGGAGGAAATGTAAGTGTTGTAAAAACAAAAGACGTCAGTAAAAATGTAAAAACAAAAGCTATCAATAAAAATTCAAAGATATAACGCCTGCCCTGGAGATGCTTGTCTTCTTTCAGTGAGGTCTGAGGTCACAGACTTCACCTAGATCCTCCACTTTGGGGGTTTAGATCCATAAAGCCACCTTGTGTTAGCCATGAGATAAAGCCCATATTTTTGAGCTTCTGAAACATTCAATATCCCCTAATACTTAAGTTTCTCCACCTCACATATCTGAAGTGTATTATACTCCCCCTGCTGGATATCATCTGACATAACAATCACAATCCCCCAGAGTTTAGCTTTGGTGTTGCTAGCACAAATAAGTCTAGTTTGGGGGTGGGGAAGCTTGTTTCACAGAAGGATAATCACTGAAGCTACAGTTGCGGGGTGAGGGGTGGGGGGTGTTAGGTTTTTTTAAGCCTACCCTGTTAATTTCAGATCCCATCAAAACAGGAAAAATTAAAGCAGACAAATGACAAAGACTCAAACTGAAGGGGGAAAAAATGCTGAAACCTTGAAATGCTAAACAATGCAGAATTAAAGCCAAAAGCTGAGGACTCTAAGAGACATAGTTGAAAGGATGTTGCTAACACAAAGGCATGAAATCAATTTTATTTTAATAGCCCATAAGGGGGTAAGAATTATTTCCCTGCCTCTTGTGCCAACCTCAAGCTGTTTCCTAAGGAAGCCAAATAATGCTGATCAACAGTGTCTGCAGAACTAATGAAAGATACTAATCATTAAAACCACGTTAATAAGGAAAAGCAAAGAGAATTCATTTTATTATCATTCTACCCATATTGTTCTAAGAGTGCTTCTCTGGTTGGCCCAAGAGTACCTCACCTAAAATGTTAATTGCTTTTTAATTGCTCCAATCCAATACCACCTAAAGGGAAAGTCCTTGGTACCCTGTGGGATACGCAATACTTTTTTTTTTTTAAGCCCTTATCTTCTGTCTGTGTTTGTTCCAAGGCAGAAGAGCTTTTAAGGGCTAGGGAACTGGGGTTAAGTGACTTGCCCAGGGTCACTCAGCTAGGAAGTATCTGATGCCAAATTTAAACCCCAAGCCTCTTGATTCCAGGCCTGATTCTCTATCCACTGAGCCACCTAGCTGTTTCCATAGTACTCTTCATTATCAATACTAAGCCCCAAAACTAGGTTCATTCCAAAATTGGTTGCAGCCAGAAGTCTCAGTTCAACAAAATCATCAGGTTGGGGGTAACAAGTGAGGACCTTAAACACTAGGGGGGGAGGCATCCAGACTTTTAGCATTTCCTCAAAAAACACTTTGCAAACTTCCAGTGCAATATGAATGTGAGCTAGTGTTGCTGTCGTTATTTTTCCTTTCTACTCCTGCACAAATGCCACTCTGAAAAAGATGGGATCCCTGTGCTTTTATGACAGGCACTCACCACATCTACCCCACACACCAGGCGGAGATGTGTCTTTACAGTTAATTTTGAGGATAGCAAACACATTGGTTGCACTCTTCCTAAATGCTTTGCTCCACACAGAGGAGAGCCTGGCTCTCTCCAACATGTGGACCCGGACCCCATCTGAGCCTTCTTCTAGCAATATAGCCTAATTGTTTCCAAATGATCAAGGGCACGAAATTGATGCCACAACAGACAAACGTCAGGGCTAAGGAGGTGAGTGCCAGCTAATAAGGTCTAGAGCAATGCATCGAGAAAGGGCAAGGCAGAGCACAGGGGAGCAATCCAAGGGGACGACCCCAAAGAAAACCAAAAGCCAGCCCGAGAGACCCGTGAAGTCTGCTAGCTCAAGCGGAAAGGACAGCGGATCCAAAGTCAGTTAAGCGCGAACCCACAAGCTTCTCCCATCAGCGGAGTTATGCTCCCTGGAGGCTGTGGTCAGCTACCCCGAGGCCGGGCAGAGAGAACCACAGAGGGGGAAAGTGAGAGCAGAGCGTGGACAGAAGGAGCAAACTTGCACCCCTAGCCCCGGGGCATCCATCCCAAAGCAAACTGCAGCTGCTACCAAACCAGTGTCCGGGCTCCCTGGCTCTCACCGGTCCAGCTAGGACGTAGGAGCCCCAAGGTCTCCCAGTCTTGCAGTTCGAGAGGACTTCGGCGTGTGTAAACACACCCGATGGGAGTGAGTGTGGATCCAGCGTGGGGCTGCCTCCAGGGAGACCCAGAACTGTGAATCCAAAAGCGCAGGCAGTTAGGGGGTTCAGGACACCGTGCAACTGAAGCACACAGACACCGCCTGGCACTTCGGGAGCCGCGGGGCTGCTTCGCCAGCTAGGAGGAGGAGGAGATGGGGGTGCAGGAGAAGGGGCGCGCGCCCGCCTCAGCGCTGAGCACTCTGAACGAAGCAGCCTCAGGATGGGGAGTGGGAGTTTGAGGGGGGGGGGGGGGGAACTTACCTCCGATGCGATCTGTCAAAGTGGAACCTGAAAGCTGCAGAGCTGCACAGCCCGAACTCAGGAGATCCGAGCCCAGCGCAGCCCTACGACGCCACTGGCCCAAGCCAGGGGACGCTCACCTCCTACAGGGAGCCGCGGGAATCGCGCAGGAAGAAGGGCTCGAGATGGGCCCCTGCCTCAGCTTCACTCGTCACGAGCAGAGAAGCACCCCTGGCCAGCTGCCCTGCAGCCTCCAAGTCCCCCCATCGGGGCTGAGCGGAGCGCACACGCCCGGGCGGGGACACGCCACCTCAATCAGAGCGCGGGGTTGGGGGAAGGGCGCTCCTCCTCCGAGAGGGGACGGGGGCTCCTCCTCCGAGGGGGGACGGGGGCTCCTCCTCTCTCCTGCCTCCTCCCTCCTCCCCGCCTCTTCTCTCCTCCCCCTCTTCCTCTCGAGCTGATGGATGAGCTCCCAGGGAGCTGCTTTTCCCTGCCTTGCGCTGGGGAAGACAGACCCAAGGTCGGAGTCAGCCGGGGCCTGGAGTGGGGGCAGAGTCGAGGGGCTAGCTTTGTTGGGGAGCTTCTTCTGAGGAGGGAGAGAGAGGGAAGGGACGTTGTCGTCCTATTCTGGTCCCGCCGCCAGCCATCCCTCCAAACTTTGGCTACAACTTGTGCATGCTTCAGGATGCAGATTTCCCTAGCCCCCTCCGAACTTGCTTGCGCCACTGAACTGTCCCCCGAGGCAACCCCACGACTCTTGTCCACGCTTGACCCACACGCGTTCCCAGCCGGCGTGTTTACACACACGCCGGGTCCTTCCGAACTGCAGCAGCTTTGCTGCAACTTTTTGGAGTTGTTATTTGTGCCCTCTGCCTTCAGGGCTACCCTGGAATAAAGAATCTTCCCGCTGTCAGCAGCAGCCTTTCCCACCTATTCCATCTGTGCTCACTGGTGCCCACACCCCGCCGGTGGTGAAGTGGGTGGGGGGAGGAGAAGAGCCCTCCCAAGATGGGCAAATGAGGGTTTCCCAGATCTTGGCCAGCTAACCAAAAGGCAAAACCCTGGGACTTCAGAGGATGATATCAGGGAGAGGAAAGAGGGAAACATCTCTCAATCAGCAGGTTTGGTTTTTTTAAGGCACTTACTAGGTGGCAGGCACTTGTGCTGAGAAAGGTGAGGAGAGGAGGAGGGATGAAGACAGAAATGGAATAACCACTGCCCTTGCGTGCCTTCCCTGAATTTGTACTATCAATTAGAGTAGGTAAAGGACATTTAGGGCAGCAAGGTGGCACAGTGGATAGAACCCCACCCCTAAGGTCAGGAAGACCTGGAATCAAATGTGACCTCAGATACCTTCCTGGCTGTGTGACTCTGGACAAGTCACTTAATCCTGTGCCTCAGTCTCCTCAACCGTAAAATGGGCTGGAGAAGGAAATGCCAAACCATACCAAGTATCTTTGCCAAGAAAACCACAAATGGCATCATAAAGAGTTGGAGACTACTGAAACAACTAAGTAGCAACAAAGGGCATTTACTAGCTGGTAAATAAGATGGACTGAGCCCTTACTCTGCACTCTGTGCTAAGCTCAGGCAGTAAAGAAATCTTACCTGGGCCTTAAGAAGCTTACTAATACTGGAACTCAGAGCCTTGAGTCCTGAAATCTCACCTTGGCCACTTACCAGGTGGAAATGGCCAACTCAACCTTCCTGGTTTTCAGTTTCTTCATCTGTATAATGGGGATAATAAAATCTGCAGTATTGCCCTTACTCTGCTGATTCACCTCCTAAAATGCTTTCTTTTCTAGCCTTTTGTTGTTGTTACAAAAGGAAGGGCATAAAGGAGGAAAAGGATAAAGGGAGTGGGGAAGCATTTTTTTTTAATTCACATCCCTTTAAGACAATTCTTGCCTCAATAGACATGCAACATTTTGAAAACTTTAAATCATACCTGTTATTAGACACATATGCAAATATGATGTACTTGTAATATTCAACAAGCATTTATTAAGAGCCAGAAACTGGCCTGGGCTCTGGGGATATAGAGACAAAACTGAAACAATGCCTGCCTTCAAGGAGCTGATATTCTGCTGGGAGAAGGGAACATAAACAGGTCTTTGTCTCTCAAACATGTAGATGAGGTCTTGGCCTGCTAATTTGGGGCGCTTCAGAACTAGGACTTTGATATGTAATAAGAGTGCTTGTTAGCTTTTAAAGTTACTAAAGATAGAACTATTAAACTAATAAACAAGACTAGAAGCTGGTACTTTGAAAAAACAAACAAAATAGACAAAGTACTGGTCAATCTAATTTAAAAAAGGAAAGAAGAAAAGCAAATTAACAGCATCAAAGATGAAAAGGGGGATATCCCCTCCAATGAGGAGGAAATTAAAGCAATCATTAAAAATTACTTTGCCCAATTATATGGCAATAAATATACCAATCTAGGCGATATGGATGAATACATACAAAAATACAAACTGTCTAGACTAACAGAAGAAGAAATAGATTTCTTAAATAATCCCATATCAGAAAATGAAATCCAACTGGCCATCAAAGAACTCCCTAAGAAAAAAACCCCAGGGCCAGATGGATTCACAAGTGAATTCTATCAAACATTCAAAGAACAACTAACCCCAATACTATACAAACTATTTGACATAATAAGCAAAGAGGGATTTCTACCAAACTCCTTTTATGACACAAACATGGTACTGATTCCAAAACCAGGCAGGTCAAAAACAGAGAAAGAAAATTATAGACCAATCTCCCTAATGAATATAGATGCAAAAATCTTAAATAGGATACTAGCAAAAAGACTCCAGCAAGTGATCAGAAGGGTCATCCACCATGATCAAGTAGGATTTATACCAGGGATGCAGAGCTGTTTCAACATTAGGAAAACCATCCACATAATTGACCACATCAATAAGCAAACCAACAAAAATCACATGATTATTTCAATAGATGCAGAAAAAGCCTTTGATAAAATACAACACCCATTCCTATTAAAAACACTAGAAAGCATAGGAATAGAAGGGTCATTCTTAAAAATAATAAACAGTATATATCTAAAACCATCAACTAATATCATCTGCAATGGGGATAAACTAGATGCATTCCCAATAAGATCAGGAGTGAAACAAGGATGCCCATTATCACCTCTATTATTTGACATTGTACTAGAAACACTAGCAGTAGCAATTAGCAAAGATAAAGGAATTGAAGGCATCAAAATAGGCAAGGAGGAGACCAAGTTATCGCTCTTTGCAGATGACATGATGGTCTACTTAAAGAATCCTAGAGATTCAACCAAAAAGCTAATTGAAATAATCAACAACTTTAGCAAAGTTGCAGGATACAAAATAAACCTGCATAAGTCATCAGCATTTCTATATATTTCCAACACAGCTCAGCAGCAAAAACTAGAAAGAGAAATCCCATTCAAAATCACCTTAGACAAAATAAAATACCTAGGAATCTATCTCCCGAGACAAACACAGGAACTATATGAACACAACTACAAAACATTCTCCACACAACTAAAACTAGACTTGAACAATTGGAAAAACATTAACTCCTCATGGGTAGGACGAGCCAATATAATAAAAATGAACATCCTACCCAAACTTATTTATCTATTTAGTGCCATACTCACTGAACTTCCAAAAAATTTCTTCACTGATTTAGAAAAAACCATAACAAAGTTCATTTGGAAGAACAAAGGATCAAGGATATCCAGGGACATAATGGAAAAAAAATACAAAGGAAGGGGGCCTTGCAGTCCCAGATCTCAAACTATATTACAAAGCAGCAGTCATCAAAACAATTTGGTACTGGCTAAGAGACAGAAAGGAGGATCAGTGGAATAGACTTGGGGCAAGTGACCTCAGCAAGACAGTATATGATAAACCCAAAGATCTCAGCTTTTGGGACAAAAACCCACTATTCGATAAAAACTGCTAGGAAAATTGGAAGACAGTGTGGGAGAGATTTGGTTTGGATCAACATCTCACACCCTACACCAAGATAAATTCAAAATGGGTGAATGACTTGAACATAAAGAAGGAAAGTATAAGTAAATTAGGCAAACACAGAATAGTATACATGTCAGACCTTTGGGAAGGGAAAGACTTTAAAACCAAGCAAGACATAGAAAGTGTCACAAAATGTAAAATAAATAATTTTTACTACATCAAATTAAAATCAAATTAAATTAAAATTAAAATTAAATCAAATTAAAAAGGTTTTGTACAAACAAAACTAATGTAACTAAAATCAGAAGGGAAGCAACAAATTGGGAAACAATCTTCATAAAAACCTCTGACAAAGGTTTAATTACTCAAACTTACAAAGAGCTAAATCAATTGTACAAAAAAATAAGCCATTCTCCAATTGATAAATGGGCAAAGTTTAAGACTTAAAATTGTTGAAGGCCATAAACTGTAACATTTAAAAGAGTGGGAGCCATAATCTGTAATAGTTAAAATGGTTGAGGTCATAAACTATAGTGAGTTAAAATAGTGGAAGACTTAAATTGTAGTAGATAGGAGTGGATGAGTAAGTTGTGGCCACAGGAAATATGTTTTCACTACAGTGTCTTGTTTCAAAATCAAATATAAGGTGGTCGCCAGGGAAATATTCCCAATTATGAATATACCCAAGTCAACTGGGTTTTATAGAGAATTTAATTAATTAATACAATGAGGAATTAAAGAAAGGGAGAAAGAGAGAAAAAGAGGGAATAATGAGAAAGGGATAAGCTGGCCCTGGCCAGTCCTGGCCAACCCAGGCCTAAGCCCTAAGAGAAAAGATCAGTCAGTCCTTAATCACTCACCACCAAGATCTGTCCAAGCAAGGATTCTAGTGACACCAGGCCAGCTCCATCTCAGCTGACTTCACCAGCTCACATCTCTGAAATGTCCCTAAGAGAGTCTCAAGAGAGACCCTTCAAGGCAGCCTTTCCCAGCTGACTGACTTAAGAGCCTCTCCTTAGAGACTCTCTTTCTAACAGCCTCCTTCGAGACTGTTTTTCAAGAGACTGTTTATTCTTCAACAGACTGTCCTTTTCTTATATAGGGGGTTTTCTCCTATGTGGCCTCCCCTAAGTTCTTCCATCTACCAATCACAGTAGACGTTTTCCAAAGGACAGCCCATTCTGAATTCACACCTGAGTAGACTAATCCTTTTAGTAATCCACACCTGAGTAGGTTAGAATCTCTGAGTAAGTTTCTCACCTCTTTGTCGCATGTAAGTTTACAAGTTGCCTGACCTTTATAGGTACTTAGCACCCCTTGGTATTAATTCTAAAAATAGGCATGGCTTAAGTATGGGTTTAAGTACTTTTCATTGTTCAGCAAGGAGTTTTCTCCCCTAAGGCAGGCTTAAGTATGGTGGAGTAGAGGTCTTCACATTTTTGATCTAAGTAGAGTTCTCACATTTTAGATCTAAGTAGCTTCACTGTTTAAAATGGGGAATAGTCCCAATGGGAAATTTTTTAACATTCACAAGTCTGAGAAATTTCAAGATTCACAAAGGGACATAAACAGGCAGTTTTCAGATAAAGAAATCAAAACTATTAATAAGAACATGAAGAAGTGTTCTAAATCTCTTATAATCAGAGAGGTGCAAATCAAAACAACTCTGAGGTATCACCTCACACCTAGCAGATTGGCTAACATGACAGCAAAGGAAAGTAATGAATGCTGGAGGGGATGTGGCAAAGTAGGGACATTAATTCATTGCTGGTGGAGTTGTGAATTGATCCAACCATTCTGGAGGGCAATTTGGAACTGTGCCCAAAGGGCGATAAAAGACTGTCTGCCCTTTGATCCAGCCATAGCACTGCTGGGTTTGTACCCCAAAGAGATAATAAGGAAAAAGACTTGTACAAGAATATTCATAGTTGCTCTCTTTGTGGTGGCCAAAAATTGGAAAATGAGGAGATGCCCATCAATTGGGGAATGGCTGAACAAATTGTGGTATCTGTTGGTGATGGAATACTATTGTGCTAAAAGGAGTAATGAACTGGAGGAATTCCATGGAGACTGGAACAACCTCCAGGAAGTGATGCAGAGCGAGAGGAGCAGAACCAGGAAAACATTGTACACAAAGACTGATACATTGTGGTACAAGAGAACGTAATGGACTTCTCCAGTAATGGCTTTACAATGTCCCTGAACAACCTGCAGCGATCTAGGAGAAAAACACTATCTACAAGCAGAGGACAAGCTGTGAGAGTAAAAGCACCGAGGAAAAGCAACTGCTTGACTACAGGGGTTGAGGGGACATGTCTGAGGAGAGACTCTAAATGAACACTTTAATGCAAATACCAACAACATGGAAATGGGTTCGAATCAAGAACACATGTGATACTCAGTGGAATCGCGCATCAGCTATGGGAGAGGTTGGAGGGCAGAGGAAAAGAAAATGATCTTTGTCTCCAATGAATAATGTTTGGAAATGATCAAATAAAAAATAATAAAGTTACTAGAAGTTCTTTGTAAGAGCTGAACAGAAAGTATTTTTCAGCCTCCTTCCTTTGCAAATAGAGACACTCTTCCCTATTTAGCTCCCATCCACAAATGTTAAAAATTGAAGTTATTGAAAAATCCCAATTAAGCATCTCATGGTTTGTTACCTTCAATACGTACAGATTCTGTAGTAGGTGTTTTAAGATCCCCTCCCTGCTCCCTTTCATCTAGGAAAAACTGAAGTGAGTATTCATGCCCCCAAGCTGTCAAAAGGTTTCCAATTCTAGCAAGGGGCAGCTTCTCTTCATCTAAATATTTGGTGCGTCTCTTCTCTTGGTATTATCCATCATGTCAGAGCTCGGGAAGGAAACACTTCATTAAAAACAAGGTGGGGAAAGGACTGGTTGTAGAAGCTTCCATGTGGGTTCAGTTTCATCCGTACCACAGGAAGCGTGATGCTCCTGCTAGAATCACAGGTGCCTCTGGAGCTGGAAGGAACCTCAGAGGTCTGACCAACCCCTCCCTACCTTCTGCAATGTGCCAGGTAAATAGAGATGAAACAGAAGACCTCTGTTGCCAAAGAAGCCCCTTTGTAAGGCAAGACAAAGCAACTAGTATTTAAGTGATTACTCTGTGTTGGGCAAGCTAGACATAATACAAGAAATACAAGAAAATACAGTCGCGCTCTCAAGAAGCTTATATTCTAGGGGGCAGCTGGGTAGCTCAGTGGTTTGAAAGCCAGTCCTAGAGATGTGAGGTCTTAGGTTCAAATCTGGTTCAGACACTTCCCAGCTGTGTGACCCTGGACAAGTCCCTTAACCCTCATTGCCTAGCCCTTACCACTCTTCTGCCTTGGAATCCAGTACACAGTATTGAATTCCAAGACAGAAGATAGGGGTTAAAAAAAAAAAAAGCTTATAGTCTAACGGGGAAGACAACATATATAAAGAGAGTGGAAGAGGGTATGGTGAAGAGAAATTCCCCCCAGGAGGGAATAGCAGTTATTCACAAAGTTATTTGAAGGAGAAGCAATGTGGTTATAGCAAACAAGAAAGGACCCCAAAGTCACGCTCCTCTCTACCTACAGCATGAATCTCTTCCTTTTTGTTTTTGAGTCCTTTATGTCATGTCTGACGCTTCGTGACCTCACTTGCAGTTTTCATGGCAAAGGTACTAAACTAGTTTGCTATTTCCTTCTCCAGATCATTTAACAGATAAGGAAACTGAGGTAAACAGGGTGAAATGACATGCTACTGACCAAATTTATGAAAAGTTTTCACATCCAAAGTTTCCACTTCAACTCCTCCTCTTAGAATCACATGAAAAACTTATTTTTGACCCTTCACAAATAAAAACATCCTTTAACATGTTTAAGAAATTGACATTATTACAGAATATTAGGGAAACACCAAATTATGTGCCCCAGTCAGACTTCCACTAAGGTGTCACAAGAAAGACAGTGAAATGTAAATAGAAGATGGAAAACAAACTTCGTTTACCCAACTACACGTGAAGGGGCCAGCAAAGATTATGAAATTTTCTCTAGGGCACAGGCTGCATTCCTACCTATGTAGGCAGAACTCATCTGCATAAAATCCCAAAGAGAATCTCGGAAGTGTATTTGACTGAATTGGGCCTGATCATCAGGGTAGTGGCTTGTTGAACAGAGAGGCTAGACTTCTTCTACCTCCTACAAAAATGGTGACAAACCTTCAAGGGAGTCAAAGAGGAGAAACTTCTGTCATTCCAGGCCAAAGGCTGTTACATCAACTGAAAGAGCACAACAGGATCTCAGCTTAAAATACATCCCCCCCCCCCAATAAAGGGATTCTCCTCCTTCCTCCATCACTCAGTAATTTCTCTTCCTTTGAGGTTCCCAGCACTCAAATCTACTACCCAATCAAAATCTTGATGGTTGTTGTCTACAGATTTCCAAGTTACATCCCTTCCTTCCTTCCTGAATGAGTTCCGTACCTGGCTCATCATTTTTCTCTCATCCCAAACTCTGGCCCTCATACTAGGGAACTTCAATATTACATATTAATTCTTGCTTAAATACCCTAACCACTTAGTTGCTCAACCCACTCATCTCCCATGACGTTCTCCCCTGGCTCACTTCAGCCACACCCAAAGATGGTCTTACCCTGGATCTTTCCATCAACCACAAAGGTACCACCTCCACATTCAAGAATTCTGAAATCCTCTTATCTGATCACATTCTATTAGCTTCTCACCTCTTCTTCTGCCTGGCCTTACAAAATCCTAGTTTCTGTCCACACCATGATTTCCAATTCCTTGACTCCTTATTTGTCTCCTAGGTCATCTCCCCTAAACTAGACACTCTCTCCTCTTCACCCCCATCTGGAGTCCTTGATAAACAAATCAATTCAGTTCTATACTATCTTCCTTGAATCTCCAAGCCCCTTATCATATTACTAATTACACCCAGCTAAACATCAGCCTGGAATCACTCTCACCAATCACTCATACACATCTATTACTGAAAGTTATACAAGCATTCTGACTATGTCCTCTACAGATTTATGCTGGGCCCTCACTACTGCTCAGTAATCCTACTGTTGCTCCCTTATCAACCCACTCTCTCAGCATCCACAAAGGCTCTTCCAAACCTTTCCAACCCTCTTCAAACTTCCCATGGCTCCTCCTACCCCAACTCTCTCAGCCGAGAACCTTGCTTCATGTTTTACAGAAGAGAAAATTGAAGCCATTTGCCATGAGCTCCCTCTTTTCCTCTCTTCCTTGTGTATCACTCAGGTGCCTTTAGCCCCTCTCTCCTCCTTCACCCCTTTCTGGCATGTTGAAGGGGTCTTACTCTTTTCCAAGGCTAACTCCTCTATCTGATCAAGTGATCCAATTGCATCCCATCTCCTCCGACAGATTGACCCTTCTCTGATCCCCATGTTTTAATGTATTTTCAATCTCTCCCTGTCTACAGGCTCATTTTTTACTATCTACAAACATGCTCACTTCTACCCCACTGTGAAAAACCATCCCGTGATCCTTCTATCCCTGATAACTATCATCCTGCATCTCTTCTGACCTTTGTAGCTAAACTCCTCGAAAAGGCCATCTGTAATAAGTGATTTTATTTTTTGCTCCTCTCTTCTTAACCCCTTACAGGTTTCCAATCTTATCCTTCTATTGAAACTTCTCTTTCCCAAGTTACTAATGATCTCTTGGTGACCAAAGCCAATAGCCTTTTCTCCATCCTCATTCTCCTTGCCCTCTCTGTAGCCTTTTATACTGCTGATCCCTCCCTCCTCTTTGACATTCTCTTCTCTCTGGGTTTTCAGGACATTCCTCTCTCCTGGTCTCCTCCTACCTCTCTGACTACTTCTTTTCTACCTCTTTTGCTGGATCCTCCTCTAGATCATACCTTCTAATCTATGTGTCCCTTGGAGTTCTTCTATTCTGGGCCATCTTCTTTTCTCTATATTTTTCTCTCTCTCTTTCTCTCTCGATAGATAGATAGATAGATAGATATCACTCCCTTGGTGATTCCATCAACTGTCACAGATTTAATTGCTACCTCTATGCTGATGATTCCCAGATCTACCTTATCCTGCCCCAAACTGTCTTCTGAAATCCAAGTTTACATCTTTAACTGTCTTTGAGACTTTTTGAATCAGATATCCCAAAGACATCTTAAATTCAAAATGTCCAAGACAGAACTTATCTTTCCCCCTAAACCCTCCCTTCCACTGAACTTCCTTGTTACCACAGAGGGCAACACCATCCCCCCATTCTCTCAGGCTTTTGAAACCGAGGAGTCATTCTGGACTCTCACTATCTCTCACCCTGCCATATCCAAACCGTTGCCAACGCCTATTGATCTCACCATTGCCATAAACCTTGAATACACCCCCTTATCTCCTCTTACACTACCCCCATTCTACTTCAGGCCCTCATCCCCTCACACTTGGATTACTGAAATAAGTTGCTGGTGAGTCTACCTGCCTCTAGTCTCTACCCATTCTAGTCCATCCTCTATTTGGCCACTAAAGTGAATTTTCTAAAGTCAAATCTAGTCACGACATGCCTCTCTCTACTCAACAAACTCTGTTGGCTTCCTATTGTCTCCAGGAGCAAATACAAAATGCTCTGTTTGGCATTCAAAGACCTTCATGACTTGTCCCCCTCCTACCTTTCCAGTCTTCGTATATTTTTCTTTCTTTTCTTTCTTTCTTTATTTTTTCAGTTACATGTAGAAACCATTTTTGACAATTGTTTTCTGACATTTTAGGATTCAGATTTTCTCCCTCCTTCCCTTCCCTCCTGCCAAGGCGATAAATAATCTGATACAGATTATACTGGTGCTGTCATGCAATACATACTTCCATAGAAAACACATATAAAAAACTCATGAAGGAAATAAAGTAGAAGTTGGTGTGCTTTGATATGCAGTCAGTTTCCTTTTTGGCTATGGACGTCACTTTTCATCATGAAACTTGGAAACTTGTTCTGCTAATAATGGTTTCATCTTACACAGGTGATCATCATATAATATTTCTATTATTGTATACATTGTTCTGGTTCTGCTCACTTCGCTTTGCATTAGTTCATATAAGTCTTTCCAAGTTTTTCCAAACTCATTCCATTCATCATTTCTTATGGTGCAATAGTATACCATTACAACCACATACCCCACTTGTTCATCCATTCCTCAAATGACAGACAACCCCTCAGTTTCCAATTCTTTGACACTTCCAAAAAAAGTTAATAAAAATATTGTGGTACAGGTAGGCTTTTTTTCCTTATCTCCAACCTTTTGGGGATACTGACCTGGTGGTGATATTTCGGTGTCAAAGGATATGCATAGTTTTATGGCCCACTTATATATGGTTCTGTATTGCTCCCCAGAATGGTTCTATCAGTTCATAGTTCAACCAACGGTGTATTATTGTCCCAATTTCCCTATATCCCCTCCAACATTTATCATTTTTCTTTTTTGTCATATTAGCCAATCTGATAGGTGTAAGGTAGTATCTCAGATTTGTTTTAATTTCTATTTTTCTAATCAATAGTGATTTGAAGCATTTTTCATATGATCATAGTTTTAATTTCTTCCTCTGAGAACTGCCTGCTCATATCCCTTTACTATTTTTCTTTCTTTTTTTAAACCCTTATTTTCCAAATTAGAATCATTACTGTATGTTGGTTCTAATGCAGAAGAGTGGTAAGGGCTAGGCAATGGGAGTTAAGCAATTTGCCCAGGGCCACACAATTAAAAAGTGTCTGAGGGCCTTCAGTCCCTAGGCTTCATTTTCAGTCCACTGAGTCAACTAGCTGCCTCCTCCTTTGACCATTTTTCAGTAGGAGAATATTTTGTATTCTTATAAATTTGACTCTGTCACTATATATTTGAGAAATAAGACTTTTGTCAGAGATACTTTGCTATAAGATATTTTTTTCAAATGTGTTGTTTCCCTTCTAATCTTGGTTACATTGGTTTTGTTTATGCAAAACCTTTTTAATTTAATGTAATCAAAATTACCTGTTTCATTTTTTGAAATGTTCTCTATATCTTGTCTGGTCATGAATTTTTCCCTTATCTACAAGTCTGACAGGTAAACTTTTCCATATTAATCTAATTTGTTTATGGTTTATTTCTAGATTAAGTAACCTGGTGTATGGTATAAGATGTTGGTCCATGCCTAGTTTCTGCCATACTGTTTTCTAGTATTCCCAGGAATTTTTGTCAGAGTTCTTTCTCAAAAAGTTTGGATCTTTGGGTTTATCAAACACTAAATTGCTATGAGCATTAGCTGACATGTGTTGATTGCCTTGTCCTGTGATGGCGAACTTATGTCACGAAAGCCAGAAGGGGGTACTCAGAACCCTCTCTGTGGGCATATGTGCTGTTGCCCCAGCAGAGCCTGACATAGTTGGTTGCTAGAAAGCCAGAAGGACACAAGGACAGGCTGCTCCTTTCCCCCTCTCCACATGAGCCTAAGGACATTTCTCATATCACCCACCCCTCTAAAAGGTTCACCATCACTGGCCTACTCTATTCCATTGATCCACCATTCTATTTCTTAGTCAATACCAGATTGTCCTTTTCAGTCTTCTTATGCTTTATTCCTCAACATATGTATTCTTTAATCCAGTGACACTAGTCTCTGGGCTGTTGCAAAAACAAGACACTCTATCTCTTGGCTCTGGGCATTTTCTCTGGCTGTCCACCATGGCTAGAATGTTCTCTCTCCTCTGCTTCAGCTACTGTCCTCCCTGGCTTCCTTAAGTATCAACTAAAATCTCATCTCCTCAGGAAGCCTTCTATAACCACTCATAATTCCAGCACCTTCCCTCTATCAATCTACTATTTATGCTGCATATACGTTACTTCGTATATATTTGTGTGCATGTTGTAACCTCCAAGAGGTTGTAAATTCCTTGATGGCAGACTTTTTCCTTTTGTCTCTTTTTTTATCCCCAGAACTTAGCAGAGTGCCTGGCACATCGCAGGTACTTAACAGATATTAATTGATTGATTGATTATGTAGCACACAGTCAAGCCAATGTCTGAAGATAATAAAAGAAGGTAGTTTCCCATCAAAGAGCAAGTGGAGGCAAGCTAGTGGATTGAATCATCCAGCAGGATTGAACCATGCCCTGAAAAGAGCTACAGTCAACAACAGAGCAACCTGATGGACCTAGTCCTATAGGAGAGGTACAGCAGTGGAGTGTTCCACCTGGCCTAGGCAGGGAGTAGCTATTCCCAACAGCAGAACAGTCTGTCTATTTTAGCCCAGCACAGGATGAGCTTGACAGAATAACTGACCGAGTTCAATAACAAAATAAGTCACCCATTCAAAGCCCAGGACTTTTTGAGGAGCAAGTCCAACTGAGCTACCCAACCAGTGGAGACACTGTGTCCTGCCAAGGGCCAACCCAAGTTAGCAATAGAGTCACTAATCTCTCCCCAAGACCAAACACTTTATGAGGACCCATAAGGGAAGGTCATTGAGGTCCCACAGTGCTCTAGTTTTGAGTTGGCATGACCACATGTATATACTTCCTCCATGTGTTTCTTAATACCATTCTACTTTAAGTTTGTGTCCAGTCTTCCCCTTATGGATTTGGCATAGATTTGTAGCAGAATGTGCCCCAGGTTTGACCGGGGAGAGAACGCTTTATAATCACTATTCTTTTTTTTCTTTAAATTTTTTAACATTTCATTTTTCCTGTTACATGAAAAAACAACTTTTAATCTTCATTTTTACAAGTTTGAGCCAAATTCTCACTGTCTCTCTCTCTGCCCTTCCCCGGCGGACAGCAAGCAATCTGATATAGATTTTACACGTGTAATAGTGTAAAACTTCTCTCCATATTAGTCCTTTTGTGAAAGAGAGCTCGAACAAACAAAAGGGAAGAAATCAAGTGAAATATTTCCATGCCATTTGTGTAAATGCCTTTACCAAAGAACTAAGTCTACAGGCTGATAGTTAAGGAGCTCAAACTCTTGAGCTGGTGTTCTTGGGCTGGGTAAATTCATCCATAGGGTCACTCCTGGAACCCTGGAAGCAGTAGCAGCTACCCTCTAGGACCCCAACTTGCCAGTGCAACACAAGTGAGGGGAAACGGGCCCTCGCTGGTTGTTACATATGCCATAATTTGCCATACATCACTCATATCATTTTTGTATCAGCCAGGTATCAAGCAAGGTTTGAAGAGTTTCCTCCAACCCAATTTCTACTGTTCTAGTATGGGTTTTTTTACCCCAAAAAACATTGTCCTGGGATCTCATTCAAAGGGTTCCAGATATAAGCACACCATGCAAATGTGAAGAGTTTACATGTTGGACCTAAAAGCAAATCTCTCATAATGGTAATAGAATAGCAAAACTGAAAGGAAAAGGAGCTGTTTCCTTCCATGACAACAAGACTGCTTTGGAAGATGGAGGGAGCATTTGCCGTCATAAGATAAAATGCCCACATTTGGCCAAGTCGGTGTGGACTGGTCAGGGCTTGCCCCTAGCATTTGTGCTATAACTTTACCAAGAGCCTCCCAGACAATAGACTTGAACTTGCAGCAACTGAAATGTTTCCAGGCGACTTACCAAAGCTTGTGCTTATCGCATTCAACCATCAGGTCCATAGGTGTTGGCTCACACCCCAGGCTCAAGAATAATCTTTGGGCTATGACTCATAGTAGTGGTATCCCTCGCACTTCTTCTAATTACCAGACAACTGGACTGGTTCAAGAGGATCAGCTTTTAGGCCTGATATAATGGATCAAAGAAGCAGTGTGAGGGAATACAAGAATCCAAGAAGGTTTTGCCTCCCCAAAGGTAGGAGAGACAAAGTCATCCAATTGTCGCTTTTCTATTGGATACTTTTTCAAAATTAGTTTGAGAATGTTGAAAGACATAAGAGAGGGCAGCCAAGTGACTCAGTGGATTGAAAGCCAGACCTAGGGATGCGATGTCTTAGGTTTAAATCTGGCCTCAGACACTTCCTAGTTGTGTGACCCTGGATAAGTCATATAATCCCCCATTGCCTAGCCCTTACTGTTATTCTGCCTTGGAACTGATATATAGCATTGATTCTAAGACAGAAGGTAAGGGGTTTTGTTTTTTAGAAAGACAGAGAGAGTAGGAAGGAAAAGAAGGGAAGGAAAGAAGGAAGGAAGGAAGGAAGGAAGGAAGGAAGGAAGGAAGGAAGGAAGGAAGGAAGGAAGGAAGGAAGGAAGGAAGGAAGGAAGGAAGGAAGGAAGGGAGGAAGGAAGGAAGGGAGGAAGGAAAGGACGGAGGGAGGGAGGGAGGGAGGGAGGGAGGAAGGGAGGAAGGGAGGAAGGGAGGAAGGGAGGAAGGGAGGGAGGGAGGGAGGGAGGAAGGAAGGAAGGGAGGAAGGGAGGAAGGGAGGAAGGGAGGAAGGAAGGAAGGAAGGAAGGAAGGAAGGAAGGAAGGAAGGAAGGAAGGAAGGAAGGAAGGAAGGAAGGAAGGAAGGAAGGAAGGAAGGAAGGAAGGAAGGAAGGAAGGAAGGAAGGAAGGAAGGAAGGAAGGAAGGAAGGAAGGAAGGAAGGAAGGAAGGAAGGAAGGAAGGAAGGAAGGAAGGAAGGAAGGAAGGAAGGAAGGAAGGAAGGAAGGAAGGAAGGAAGGGGAAAGAAAAGGGAAAGAAGGGGAAAGAAGGGGGAAAGAAGGGAAGAAGGGGAAAAAAAGAGAAAGAAAAGGGAAGAGGGGAGGGGGAAAGAAAGGAGGAAAATTAAAAGAGAAAAGAGGAAGAAGGGAGGAAATGGAAGGGGAAGTTTAGATTCATAAACAAGCAGGACAGCTTTTAAATGGACATGTTGAATTTAGGATTAAATATTATTAAGCTAGAAATAATAAAAATTCTCAGCTTTATATATAACCAGCTTTATTCTATTCTCCTTTGTATACAATAATGCTCATTTTGTTTGGCATTAGTTAAGTTCAGAATTAAAAATTTTTTTAAATAATTGTTTTTAAAGTTAATTTAAGATATCAGGATGAGAAGATTCTGAGACAGATAGGACAGAATTTCAGATACCAGATTTGGTAGGGGCAACGCCATACAGGATGAGAATCTTCTTCTACAAAACACAATAAATTGCTATTCAAGCTTATAGGGAAACCTCTAATAAAGGAACATTAGCTGCGTTGAAGCACTTCCCATTCCACTTAGGGCAGTAATTGTTGGATAGTTTTTTTCCTGACTTCAAGCTTTAATCTGCCTCTTTGAACTTTTCTAACCACTGTTCCATTGAAGCCATCGAGGCCCACCCCTCATAATATGCAAATCAGAAATGTTTATCATCTGACAATCTTATATTATTCCAAAATAAGGCATATTGCCTGATCAACTATATCTTATAGATAGATAATCATGGTATCCTATTAATAGAATTACATATTTGAATATTAATTTAGCCAGAAGATGCTATTTTTAGATTTTAAAAGAGATTCTTCTAGATCCCACTACCAAGCAGATCTAACTTGGACTTTTCTGCTTGATCACATGGTTTGATGGGATATGATTGGGGATGTAGACTCTAAATGATTACCCTAGTGCAAATATTAATGGTATAGAAATGGGTCTTGATCAATAACACATGTAAAACCCCGTGGAATTACATGTCGGCTGGGGGGTGGGAGGAGAAGGAAAGAACATGAATCATATAACCATGGGAAAATATTCTAAATTAATTAATTAAATAAAATTTTTCAATTCAAATATGGCCTCAGACACTTTCCTAGCTGTGTGACCTTTGCAAGTCACTCAACTTTGTTGGCTTCAGTTTCCTCATCTGCAAAATGAGCTGGAGAAAGAAATGAGAAACCAGTCCAGTATCTGGGCCAAGAAAATCCCAAATTGGGGCCCTAAGGAATCTGATGTGGCTGAACTGAAACAAATAAACAATAAGAACAGAAAACAACAGGGTCCAAAGAATGAAAAAGAAAAAAATATCTAATTAATCTTTGCCTGACCAGACTGCAGTCAGCTTCAGTTCCCAGGCTCTTCCTTTGGGCTGCTCCAAGAAAAAGGGTTACCACAGCATGCTTGGCCATAGTCACCAGTATTGAGGAAACTGAGGCAAACAGGTTAAGTGACTTGCCTAAGGACATTCAGCTAGTAAATATCTGAGGTCACATCCAAACTCAGGTCTTCCCTATTTTAGATCCAAAGTTCTATCAGTGGACACATGGGATTCTTAAGGTCAAGGAAACAGGACTGATTTTAATAGCAGTATATGGTTGCTTTTGGTACTCGGTGAAAAATAATTTCCATCTAACAAATTGAGAAAGGGGAAGAAGAGGAAGAAACCAAATTAAAATCTTGTTTAAGACCATCAGTATTGACTTCCTGTTCCATTTCCAACTGTTCCTCTCAGAAATGAACAAGACCCAGTGGAGATCTGCACATCTCTCCATTTGCAATGCTATATGGACATGCAATTTGGCAAGGAATAACTTGTAAACCGGCTTACATTGCAATGAACAGAGGAGATTGTCAATTAAAAAATATATATACAAGCTTTACAAACAAGAATAACAGAGTTGCACAAAATGGGCTTGATACAACAAACAGTACCCCTGGATTATAATTTGTACAACATCAAACCAGAAGACAAAGTATACATAAAAATTTTCAATAGAAAATTGGCTACAGACATAAAATGGACTGGACCACACAAAGTATTGCTTACTACCCCTACAGCTATAAAAATTGCAGGGAAAGACTCATGTTTTCACTGTTCCCACATAAAACCAGAAAAATCCAACATCACTGTAACAGACACAGAAGAAGATAATTAGACAAAAGATAGTGCTGAGAAATGAAAACTAAAACTGATCAACATCAAAAAGTACACCACAAAGAAACAATAGTGCCACATAATGTTTGAGAAAATGAGATCCCAGCAATCAAGCATGCCACAGCAACAAGAAGACAAATTTCCAGCCAAGAGGAAAATCATCAAGAAAAGCTGCTAGAGCAGCAAAAGCATAAAACAAAATTAGTTTCACATATTAGAGAAATAGCTTGCAATACTACATAACTTGGAAGAAAGAAGAGAGGCATCAGTCAACATGAGAAGTGGAAATCTGAAGAAACTTGATAAGTATCCATTCAACACAACACTATTAGACACAAAACACAAAATTACAAACTGACATATATTGGGAGACCTCGTATAAATAAACAAGTGTCTGAAATTGCAAAAAAGAAAAAAAGACTATCAATATTATGGAAGCAATTGGGTAACCTCTTCCCCTTAAGGGAAATTATTGCAGCAAGAACCCCAGGGGAAACACATGGCAGAGCATGCCAGGGTTTCTTTTATGGAATGTGGAAGGCAGGCGGACATGTTGTCTCATTTCTAAATTTAGTCCATAACTTTTAGGAAGGGCATTATGAACAATTTACACATGGCCGTTCTCTGAAGATGGTTAGAGTCACAGTGTCTACATGGGAATACTGTGGAGGACTCATTCTATTCCCTCCACCCAAGAAGTGTTCAAGCCTTAGAGACTTAGAAACCTCTAGGAATTTTATTTGAAAGTATAAACTTAACTCAAAATCTCATTACAAATATTTCCATAAAGAATGGTAGGGGACTATGGATGCACAATACTGCATACACTATTATGTCAGACATTTTTCAATGGGATGGTTAATTTTGTTAGATTTTTTCCCCCTTTTTTATTCTTTGTTATTAGAGATGGTTTTTAGGGTTAAATCCTAACTCAGACACTTACTAGCTGTATGACCTTGGGTGAGTCATTTAATTGTCATCCTTAGTTTCTTCATCTGTAAAATGGGAATGATAGTAGCATCTACCTTTCAGGATTATTGTGAAGATTAAATCAGATAAAATTTATATAATGCTTTGTAAACTTTAAAGAGCTATATAAATACTAGTCATTATTATTACTATTAGTAGATACCTAACATGTATACACTTGGCAAACATATATCCCCTATAATGTTGTGGTTCCCCACCAAAAAATAGGAACCAAGGGATCCTGAAAGTCTGCTTCTGTGGGTTATTATTGCCCATCCTTTATTTGGAACCGGACCAAAGATATTACAAGGCAACATCTGCACTTGCTCATGAGTTAGGTTTAAGAGAGGCAGAGTTTCATTTATTCTGTCTTCTAGAGTCATCAAGGTCAAGTGGCAAGACAAAAGTCAGGACAGTTGTGGATGGCCTGGAATGCAGTAAATGACCGCAGCATCCTCGGTATCTGACCAAGCTCTACATGCTCCACAGAGCCTGCTTTGGCCTCCTTCGTGGATGTTTGGACAAGTTGTTCTTATCCACTCGTTCCGCCATCTTATTTCTGAGAGTAATGGGATGGAGAAGGTACCAATTAGGAAATATGCATTTATTAAGCACCTACTATGTGCCCACAACTGGGCTAGGAAAAGACCAAAAAAAAAAAATGATAACCTGCCCTCAAGGAGTTTGCATTCTAAAACCAATACATATCCCAGTAATTCTCAATCTTTTGGGACTCTTAAAAATTGAGGACCAACCCTCCAAGGGCTTTTGTTTATGTGGGTTACATCCAGAGATAGTTACTATATTTGAAATGAAACATCTTAGTATCACTATGGAAACAGTTTCTACTACAAAGAACCCCCTGAGGGACTCCCAGATTACACACTCTGAGAATTACTAATGTACACATTTAAGGAGAAACAAAATATATATTAAGTAAATACAAGGTAATTTGAGAAGCCTTGGAAGCTCAGAATTTAAACTCCTACCTCTTCTAACTGTCATATTTTAAAACTATGTAGGCCATGATTAAGATAATAACTGTAATCATGTTAGGGTTATTGTATCTTCAATGACAACAGCAGTAATAATAACGTAGTTCTGGAACCCTCTGTAAGCACATACTTACTCTGAATGAACTTGTATTGTTTCCAGTGCTTATTATATTATGCCCGTTTTACACATGAGGCATGTGAGCCATGGGGATTGTGTTTCATTTCATCTTTATGTCCCCAGTAGGAGAAGAGAGCATGACATACCAGATGGAGAATTAGCTTAGGAATCGGGAAGACCTGGGTTCAAATCCTGTCCACCCCCCAAAAAAATACTGATTTTGTGTCCCTTGGTGAATTATTCAATCTCTCAGTATCCAGGTCCCTCTCTCTAAGATAGTGGAGGAAGTTTCCTCTTCAGGAATTCCCTGCACTGATGAGTGTACAGTCCCCTTCCCCATGAAAAAAAAAATAGTATGCAAGGTGGTATGCTATATTCTGGGGATATTTCCTCCCCCCTCCCTTCCTCATTTTCTTCCTTCCTCCCTCCCTCCATCCTTTCCTTCTCTCCTTTCCTCTCCTTTCCTTCATTCCTTTCCTTTTCTTTCTTTTTCCTTCTTTCTTCTTCCTTCCTTTTTTCTTTCCTTCCTCCCTCCTTCCCTCCAACTTTTCCTTTCTTCCTTCTCTCCTTTCCTTCCTTTCTTTCTTCCTTCTTTTTTTCCTTTTTCCCCTTTCTCTTCCTCCCTTCATTTCTCCTTCCTTCTCTCTCTCTCTTCCTTCCTTACCTTATTCCTTCTTCTTCTCTTCTTCTCCTCTTCCTCCTTCTTCTTTCTTCTTTTTTTGGTCCATACGAGTAACTTCATTAGTCTAAGAAACTATTGGTATGGAAACTTTCTCTACCAATATCTATCATCAATTCTCCATCATTTAGACTCTTAGGCATTGACTAGGGGCCCAAGAGACAAGTGACTTGCCTAGGGTTACTCACCACTCTGTGTCACAGTCAGGCTCTGACACCTTGAGGCCTCTCCTTTCACCTAAGAGTAGATGTTTAACAGGTGCTTGGTGACTCAAATTACATACAGAGAACAAGAAAACGTGAAGCAAAAGACCCTTTAAGATCAGTGTAGCACAAGACACCATTATAGAAACAAAAAAATAGAAAGAGCTACAAAGTCGATAAATTCCTCTAATAATCATCAGCAGTTCCAGCATCTTTCATCCTATCAGTTTATAATGCTTACAAATATGAACTGAGTCAGCTTAAAAGGAAATCCTTTACCACCAGCTCCTCAGCCCCAAAGCCACCAGATTAATCCTTTCCTTCCTGGCCCCATAGTAATCTGCTAACACCCAAAAGAATGCAATTCAGTTATCTTATTTTAATCAGTAAGGTGAAGGTAAGGAAACAATCACACACTTTCTCTCTCTCTCTCTCTCTCTCTCTCTCTCTCTCTCTCTCTCTCTCTCTCTCTCTCTTTTTCTCTCTCTCTCCCTCCCTCTCTCTCTCCCTCTCTTTCTCTCTCCCTCCCTCTCTCTCTCCCTCTCTCTCTCTTTCTCTCTTCCTCTCTTTCTCCCTCTCTCTCTTTCTCTCTCTTTCTCCCTCTCTCTCCCTCTTTTTCTATCTCTCTCTGTCTCTGTCTCTCTGTCTCTCTGTCTCTGTCTCTCTCTCTCTCCCTCTCTCTCTCTCTGTCTGTGTGTGTGTGTGTGTCTGTCTGTCTGTCTGTCTGTCTCTCCCCTACAATATTTAACTATGAGCTCTAGACCACTACCATATGGCATGGGAAGGTACTTTCCTGTATTTGATCTATACTTACCTGCCTCGAAATTTCCTCAGGTATTCCTTTGTAAGAACAAAGGAATTATGCAACCAAAGCAGGAAGGCTTAATTAGTTTTGGCTAAAACATGTGCTATAAACAGTTCAAATACAACAGCTCCCCTTTAAAGTTTCTACCATCCATTCATAACCTTTGTCCTTCCTTCAATTAGCCCTTAACTGATTCCTTGATCAGTCTGTCAACAAGGATTTATTGATTTTCCTCCGGATGTGTGCCCGACACTGATCTAGGGTTGGGGACCAGAAGAGGTTTGAAAACAGTTTCCAAGCTAGATAAAAGAGTCAGACTGAGATGGCTGTCTGAGCAGCCTCGTCTGGGATAAAATTGGGCTCTTCACATTTATGAAGATTCCTCAGTGGGACCCTCCACCTAAGATTTTAATTTTAGATACCTTAGTTTGTGAGATACTAAAGAGATTACTTGTTTGTTCAGCCACATCTGACTCTTCGTAACACCATGTGGACTCTTCTTGGCAAGGATATTGGAGTGGCTTGCCATTCCCTCTCCAGATCATTTAACAGATGAGGAAATTCAGGTAAACATGGTTAAGTGACTTGCCCAGGGTCACAGAGCTAGGAAGCATCTGAGGTCAGCTGAGTCTTCTTGATTCCAAGCCTAGCACTCTACTCATTGTACCATCTTGTTGCCCTCTTTCACATTCATGGAGACATCTCCCCCCCCCCCCCCCCGCCCCCAACAAGATTCTTTACGATGGACTTTCTGGATACCTTATTTCGGGAGAAACTAAAGAAGCTAGTAAAAACAAAAACCATGTAAAGCTGTTTATGCCGTTGACTTTCTCAGGTGTGTCTTCCCTTACAAGACAGTTCCATTGAGGTAATTTTGCAAACTTTGCACATTGGTTCATTCCTTGATAGTTTAGATGTTAATACCTGCTGTATTTCTGAATTCTTTCTAGGTATTAATGAATCTAATGTGAGAAATATGGAGTTTATGTCTAGAATGCTACTGTCTACCTAAAAAATATTCTTTTTTTTTTCTTTTTACAATTAAACTGACCTCAACCCAGCTTTTGTGACCAAAATCCACTACTTGATAAAAACTGTTGGGAAAATTGGAAGACAGTATGGGAGAGATTTGGGTTGGATCAACATCTCACACCCTACACTAAGATAAACTCAGAAAGGGTGAATGACTTGAATATAAAGAAGGAAACTATAAGTAAATTAGGTGAACACAGAATAGTTTACATGTCAGATCTTTGGGAAAGGAAAGATTGTAAGACCAAGCAAGAGCTAGGGGGGAAAAAAATCACAAAATGTAAAATCAATAATTTTGATTACATTAAATTAAAAAGGGTTTGTACAAACAAAACCAATAAACCAAAATTAGAAGGAAAGCAACAAATTGGGAAACAATCTTCATAACAAAAACCTCTGACAAAGGTCTAATTACTCAAATTTATAAAGAGCTAAATCAATTGTACAAAATCAGTTCTACAAAAAATCAAGCCATTCCCCAGTTGATAAATGGGCAAGGGACATGAATAAGAAATTTTCAGATAAAGAAATCAAAACTATTAATAAGCACATGAAAAAAATGTTCTAAATCTCTTATAATCAGAGAGATGCAAATCAAAACAACTCTGAGGTATCACCTCCCACCTAGCAGATTGGCTAACATGACAGCAAAGGAAAGTAATGAATGTTGGAGGGGATGTGGCAAAGTTGGGACATTAATGCATTGCTGGTGGAGTTGTGAACTGATCCAAACATTCTGGAGGGCTATTTGGAACTATGCCCAAAGGGCGTTAAAAGACTACCTGCCCTTTGATCCAGTCATAGCACTGACTGCTGGATTTATACCCCAAAGAGATAATAAGGGAAAAAAACTTGTACAAGAATATTCATAGTTGTTCTCTTTGTGATAGCAAAAAATTGGAAAATGAGGGGATACCCTTCGATTAGGGAATGGCTGAACAAATTGTGATGTTGGTGATGGAATACTATTGTGCTCAAAGGAATAATGAACTGGAGGAATTCCATGTGTAGTGGAACAACTTCCAGGAATTGATAAAGAGTGAAAGGAGCAGAACCAGGAGAACATTATACACAGAGATGGATACACTGTGGTACAATAGAATGTAATGGACTTCTCCATTAGTAGCAATGCAGTGATCCTGAACAACTTGGAGGGATCTACGAAAAAGAACACTATCCATATTCAGAGGAAAAACTATGGGAGCAGAAACACAGAAGAAAAACAACTGCTTGATTACATGGGTCAATGGGGATAGGATTGGGGATGCAGACTCTAAATGGTCATCCTAGTGCAAACATCAACAACATGAAAATAGGTTTTGATCAAGGACACATGTAAAACCTAGTGGAATTGCACATCAGCTATGGGAAGGGATGGGTAGAGGGGAGGTAAAGAATATGATTCTTGTAACCAAGGAATAATGTCCTAAATTGACTAATTAAATAAAATTTTCAAAAGAAAAAAAAGTCAAAAAGTGGGGAAGGCAAGGCAAACACTGGAAAAAAATAAAATTAAAAAATAAACTGACCTCAACCTGATTGTAAGAGTAACAGGCCTTGCAAATTCAGAGCATAAAGATTGCCTATGTGCCAAGAAACATCAAGTATTTTACTTTCTTTTCTATTTTTCTAACACAACCTATTTGTCATGTTGGATGAGTTTTCTCTTCCTTCCAGATTACTCATATAGGGGCTGGGATCCATTGAAGGCAATTTCAGTTCTCTCTGAAACTAATACCCAGAAGAAATTTGCCAGGAATACTCAGGGTATCACCTATTATTATATAGGATGTATAGAAAAATTTTGGTGAGCTTTGGGTAGATAGGGACCCATAGAAAACATTGTCCAGAATCCTTTGGGTAGCCGTATGCTATAAGGGAATCATGGAAGAATGTTCATCCAGGACAGTTGGTTTCTCATTTGAGAGGGAGATAGGAATGCCTAGCTGGCCCAGGCTCTCAAATCCTTGGAAGGAATTGCTCTATGGGGTCCAGAAAGCTCTTAATGGACCAAGTTTTCTTCTTAAGATGGAAATTAATTTTTCCCTTGTTTTTTCTTTTCTTTTTGCTTGTAAGCTTTAGAAGACCATCCTAGTACCATCAGGTATTTGTTGAGTACATAGCAAGCAGTGGTCTTTGCTAAGTTTTATAAAATGTTCATTGAATCTGCAAAACTGTGCACTTGGGGATGATTGTGATTTTTGCCTTTATTTACAAGATTGCGATTCATCAACTGTTTTGAGGCTCTTTCCTGCATAAGACTGAAGAGGCAAGTGAAAAAGTTGATGTTTATTCCTCCTCTGAAACTCCAAAGAACTGTTCTGAGCTGGAAGCATGAACAGTGCATTCAAGATGAATACCTGCCTATTTGTAGAGGGCAACAAAATTTTCAAATGAGGGGAGAGTACAGTGGGGAGTTTGGCACATGTAAGTGCACTATCAATTTGTTTAAAATAGTGACATCTACATGAGAGACAATAGGAAGCTGCTACCAGAAAACTGGATGACTGGAGCAGATTTGGAAGATACAATCTTGAACATGACTACTATATAGGTTCATATAACTAGGCTGCTTATTTTTTAAAGATTTTTTTCTCTTCATTTTTAAGTTGGGCAGGGGCAATAAGGGAAGGAAAGTGAGCAATAGTGATGAAAAAAAAGTCACTAAAACATTTTTTTAAAATATGATATAGAAAGTTAGGAAGGAAGCAAAGTCAAGTAATTCAGTTTTGAAAATAATGGATTACATTTTATTGCATGCTTTTTTCTTTAAGCAAATAGTACAAAATGGAGAATTAAGGTTTCATATGCAATTCTCTTTTTTGTGTACTTCCATGTCTATGGAAATTCTCTTTTCAGTGTTAAATTTCAGGATAAGCAATAAAATTTAAATCAAGAAAGGAAATTATGAAAAGAGATGATCCAAAGAATTTTGATAGTTTGAATTGATGATTCAGGGTGAAGTAATTCGCACCTAGAGAACAATGTCTACAAGGACAACATTATTTCAAAACCACCTTTGGAAAGACCTTTGAACTCTGTCCAACTACAATTCCATAAGTTAGGGAGATAATATAGAGAAAAGAAGATGGCCCAGGACAGAAGAACCCCAAGGGACACCTAGATTAGAAGGTATAATCTAGAGGAGGATCCAGCAAAAGAGGTAGAAAAGAAGTAGTCAGAGAGGTAGGAAGAGACCAGGAGAAGGGAATGTCCTGAAAACCCAGAGAGAAGAGAATGTCAAAGAGGAGAGAGGGATCAGCAGTATAAAAAGCTACAGAGAAGGCAAGGAGACTGAGGAGAAAAGGCCATTGGCTTTGGCAACCAAGAGATCATTAGTAACTTGGAAAAGAGCAGTTTCAGTGGAAGGATAAGATTGGAAACCTGTAAGGGGTTAAGAAGAATCAGGAAGATAGTTCCAAATCCTGTCTCTGATAATTATTGGTAATGATAACTCCCATTGTCTCTATGTACCTCAAACAACAATGTAAGACTCATCAACTAAATCAGGTTGTGATTTCCTTATGCTTTTGTTTTCCCATAAAATCTAGAGTTGGGAAATATTTATTACTATAGTGGCATGCATTATTTGGAACAGGCAATAATTTTGATTTGGTTTCATTTTGTGATGGTGGTAGGATATTGGCTTCTACTGACATGAGGCTGACTAAGAATGCTCATCCTTAATCAGATGATAACAGATTGCGCTGGATTTTTTTTTTATTTTGTTACAGTAATTTTGTGGTGTTTAAGAATGGTAATTTCTCTAAGACCACTTGCAAAAACTGTACCCCTTAAAGAGAATGCTTCAATGACTACTAAAGACATTGCAGTGGCTGTTGGTCTGAGAAAGCAAGGATCACCCAAACTCCAAATGAAGCAGAATCAGTCTCACCAAAGTACAAAAGTAAGTTCAATCAAAATCATTCTGCTTGGAGAACCTTATACACAGAGACAGATATACTGTGGCACATCGAATGTAATAGACTTCTCTACTAGCAGCAATATAATGATCCATGACAATTCTGGGGGACTTATGAGAAAAAAGCTATCCACATCCAGAGAAAGAACCGTGGGAGCAGAAGCACAGAAGAAAAACGACTGCTTGATCACATGGGTCGATGGGGATATGATTGGGGATGTAGACTCTAAACGATCGTCCTAGTGTAAATATCAATAATATGGAAATAGGTCTTGATCAATGACACATGAGGATTTGTTCATTGGCTACTGGAGGGGGGTAGGAAGAGGGGAGGGAAAGAACATGAATCATGTAACCATGGAAAAATATTCTAAGTTAATTAATAAAATAAAACTTTTCAAATTAAAAACAAATCATTCTGCTCCCATTTCTGGAATTCAGATTGAGAGCTTTCTCTACTGCTGGCTAACCTGAAACTTCCCTCAATGCCTTCTCACCAACCATTTGGCATCCTACTTACCCTGGAAAATTGCCTTACAAGATCCACACTCCTTTTCCCATTTTGTTCCTTCTGCAGCCTCTAGTTTGTGGAAGAGCCCAGGTCAACATGCCTTCATTTACCTCTCAGACTGTTCCTGGGTTTCTGGATTTCAAAACCTCTGTGGCAGGTGCCTCCTTCCTCCTTCTCCCCTTTCATTCTCCCACTTTTAGCTCCCTTTTTGCATGTTGTCTTCCCCCATTAGAACGTAAGCTTCTTGAAGGCAGACTACCTTTCTTTTTGCTTGTATTTTATCCTTATGGATTAGTACAGGGCTTGGTGCATAATACATATTTAATAAGTCCTTCCTTCAAAATTAAAAAAAATCCTGCAAAATAGTCTGATTAACCCTCAGTAATTGAGCAAAATCTTTCAGGACAAGCTGTGAAATGGAGGGGTTGGTAGACAATGATTCATAGTCTTGACATTGAGACAACAGTGTTTGTTTTTTATTTTGTTTTTTTAAAGGACAGTAGCCATTGCTTTAAAGAAAAAGCACTCATTATAAGGAAGATAATACAAAGATTAGAGAACTAGAGATTGGAAAAAAAAACAGTAATTATTACTCACGAAACTCACTTTCTCATTCAATGGCATTGTTGGAAATCCAGGGGAGCCTGTAGGATCTGGGCATCTTCACCAGATCGTAAAACATCCAAACCAAAATATGTTTGGAGAAATTTTTTTTACTTCCATTGGACCAAGAAGTTATATTGCTATTAACCAAATGATAAGTATATTGCTATACTGAAAAGTTAAATTGTTCTAAAATTGAGAAATTTATAGAGATGGAATATTGCAATGTGACTTTTCACCATGCCACACATCACAAAAGATTAAGACATTTGTCCAAGAGATGAATAGAAACATGCTTCAATAAGCTGGGAACTTGCCTGTTTCAAACCTCATTGAAAATTTATGAGTTATATTCAAGGTTAGACTTGAAAATGTTGATTATTTTTCAAAGATATGATTAATATCTGAGGTGATTTGTTATTTCATAGTGAAGAATCAAGAGCAGATAAGTAGTGTAGTGGATGTGGCCAAGTCACTTAACCCTGTTTGCCTCAGTTTCTTCATCTATAAAATGTGCTGGAGAAGAAAATGGCAAACCACTCCAATCTTTTGCCAAGAAAACCTCAAATGTGGTCAACAAAGAGTCAGGCATCACTCAAACAAATGAACAACAAAAATAAAGATTTAAAGAATATGTCAAAAATCCTCTGAAGTTTGTCAAATTATGTAAAACAAGTAATTGTAGCAAAAGAAAGAAATATTTCCTATTAAAAGTTGTTTGTTTTTTAAGAGGTAAAGAGTTGAGGGAGCAGGGTGACATATTGGATAGAGCACTAGACTTAGAATTAGAAGGACCTGGCTTCAAATCTAGCCTTAAACACTTCCTAATTGTGTGACCCTGAGAAAGTCACCTAACCGATTTGTATAACCCTTGCCCTTCTGTCTTAGAATTGTTACTAAGACAGAAGGTAAGGGTGGTTGGGGTGGTGTTTTTTTAAGCTAAAGAGTTGTACTGCTTATGTGAACAAACTTCATTATTTTACTTCATCCCAGTAAATTCTTTAAAAATTTAAATTAATTGTTTTTAATGACTAGAAATCTATTTTTTTCTGACTCCCACACCACTGGAAAAAGAAAATGAAAAACAAATTTCTTGTACTTTGCACATATTTTTTTATCCAGTGACTCTGGCCTCTTGACTGTTCCACAAATAAGACATTTCATCTCTAAACTGGGCATTCTCTCTGGCTATCCCTCATCCCTGGAATGTTCTCCCTTCTCCTTTGCTCTGACTGCCGACCTCCCTGGCTTCCTTTAAGTCCCAACTAAAATCCCCTTTTTTACTAGAGACCTTTCCCATTCCCCCTTAATTCTAATGCCTTCCTTCTATTATCTACTTCCTATTTATTCTGTATTCTGCTTACTTTGTAAATACTTTTTTGCTTGTTATCTCCTCCATTAAATTGTAAGCTCCTTGAAGGAAGGATTTGGGTGGGGGCTATCTCTTTGTGATTCTTCAATTCGTGGCTTGTGGTAAATGCTTAATAAATATTGATTGACTGATTGAGTAAAAGATATTCATAGTCAAGCAAAATAAGTTCCCTCATTGACTGGGTCCAAAAAAATGTCTCATTCTACACTCTGTGTAGTTAGAATTTTCTCCCCACAACTCTCTTTCCTAGCTTCCCATTTTCTTTCTCACATTATGTATGTAGAGAGGATATATTTTGATTTTGCCCTGCCTCTCACTCTCTCTGCTCCTGGGAAGGCAGTTGTGGAGGTTGGGTGAGAGCCAGGCAGGAGAATTTTACTCACATGTTTTTACTCAGGCTTTTTTAAATTTGTGTTCTGTTACTTCTTCTACTTCAAGTTATTACTAATAAATCTTAAAAATATAATACTTGGAGTTATTGGATATTAATTTAAATCTTACAACCCTGAATCCATAATCTCTTTGTCAGGAGATGGGCAGCATGATTCATCCTTGATCCTCTGGAATGATGGATGATCACTGCATTGATCAGAGTTCTTAGAGCTTTTAGAGATGTTTGTTTTCACAATTCATTACTGAATATATTGTTCTGTTGGTTGTGCTCACTTAATTATTTATCAGTTTATGTAAATTCACAATTTGTTCATTTTTATAATTTTGGTACTGTACTATAAATTATTCTTTTGGTTCTCCTTTCAATGGAGCTAATTAATGGAGGGGCAATTAGTTCTAGATTACTGTAAGTAAAAGGCTTTTGTTGCCTTTGCTATACTGCTCGTGCCAGGGCCCATTCTGCTGCCACCAGGCCCCACTGCTGCCAGAAGCTATTTCTCTGCTGATTACTGGGCTAAAGCCTGTTCCACTACTCATCAGTCATTATTGCTTCTCTATGATGTTGAGAGAGTTCCCTGCTGGTGCTGAGTTTGGACTCTGTCCTCCTATTTCTGATTGGGCTGGTCCACCATAGTTGATGAAGTCAGGAGCCACCATATGGGATGGCTCAAATATCCACAAAGGGGATGGCTAATTATGGCAGTGCTTGGGTTCTTCCTCCTGTCGGTGATCATCTTCCCTGAAGCAAAAAAATTCTTCTTCCTACCAGTTAGTCGCCTTGGAGTGACCTAGGAGCTTCTGACTTCTCCAACTCACAAGGTTTCCATCAAAGCTAGGAATGTTCTGGTCAGGATCAGCTGGTCACAAGTGGGGCAGGATAGTTCGTGATAGTGTTGACCCAAAAAAAAGAAGGGGTGAATTGAAAACATTTCCAAAAGAACAGAAAAGGAGTTCAGGGGGGGGGGGGGGAAAGCCCAAGTGAACAAGACTCTTTTAAAGGTAATGTGTAGGTGTTTGTTTTTTTAATGCAACTAATAAAAAATAGTGTTTCAAAATTTCAGACAGAACTTTTTGAGTGTCTTACTGTATGTATGGGTGTGTATGAAAATGTTCTTCTTTGTGTAAGATCAGAATAAGGTTTATCTGGTATTTAACAAAAATTAATTATTTAACAAATTTCTATATTTTGCCCTCCAAATAGACAACCTTGCAGTCACCCCAAGAGCAACGGAGAGGCCAGGGTGGGCATTAGTAGACAAAATTTGGGAAGAATTGTGATTTATGACTCTGTGATTTCTAAGCCCAAAGACCATAATCAGAGAAATCTATAGACTACTGAGCTATTAACAATTATTCGTTGCATCTCCAAAATAAACAGGCCTATCAGATGTTCTCTTACTTCCAAATTTGGTTTCAAAGAAGATACATGAGGTACCTCCATACTAAGGTACCCTTCTCAAATCTAGCTTCACAACCTCAGAATGGCATAAAAATATCTCTGCAAGTGTTCCACAGTATACAATGGTGAAGAAATAAGAGAGGAGCCTCCTGCTCTATGGGGAGATAACCAAGATGAACAAGAGTCCATAGATCTCCATCTGTCTTAGAGAAAGAGCCCTAGCAATGAATTTTCCTACACTCTCACTAGACACAATGTTTTATCACGGAAGTTAGTCAATGGAGGAAGAGGAATCCTATCTCCAAAATAACATACCTGAACAAAAACCAGTATGTTATTCCTCCATCCAATGGCAAATACCATTTGGCGTTCTCATTTTCTTTCTAGGATTCCTTATCACCAATGATGAGCAATTTTTCAACTAACAAATATTTTAGGTAGCCTACTGATGATACAAGGGAAAGGAAAATGTAGAAGAGAAAGAAAAAGATGATACCAACCACCCAAATTCACCACCGTCTAGGCTTAATGTTCAGTTCTACAAAGTGTTTAAACCGATTTTTGGGTCTGTCAGTTCAGCTGGTTAAAGTTTCCATTCCAGTCTGGTCCAGTTAGCTCAAGGAGTGGCTTCCTCTATAAAGAACTCTTCTGAAGGCATCAGTACTGAAATGGTACCTTAAGTTTGGATAGAAAACTGAGAGTCGAGGAAATTAAAATAACTGGCCAAAGATCATGCAGGTAACACTGAATGGATAGAGGAATGTATGCTAGAACTCTTGATTTCCCTTGCTTCCAGGGGTGTGAACTCATGATCCAGAAGAGAACAGGATCACAGATTTAGGGGATGAAGGGATTTTAGTGACTATCCCACCGTCTTTTCCCATTTTCAAATGAGGAAACAGATAGAGATCAAAGATTTGCCTAGGTCCCACAGTTGATAAATATCCAATGTGAGATTTGAATCCTGTGCCTTTCCAAATCCAAATTTAGCATAATTTATCAAGTTGCCTCTCCACACTGGTAGTAACACAAATATTCGAAAGTGAAGTCCCAAGGTCAGTCAGCAGAATTTTGTCTAAACACAAAGACATGCAAACAATTATTGACATAACAAAAAGGGATTTTGTTACTGTTCGGTTAATGAATGATGTACAAAGAAATGGTTCTTGATCTAATTATCAGAAGCAGGAATCTGAGCAAATCAATACCAAATAACATTGATCAGCAGCACCCTCCATGCTTCACGTGGCCTCTTTCCCTATAATTCAATGCATTCTTTTCATTGAAAATCCATTAAACAATTACTAGGTCATTAGTATTAAATTTTAAGTACCATCTTCAGAACCTCACCCCTAAAGAATTCTCTTTGAAAAATGTGCAGCAGGGATCTGAATTGGGCTACAGCCAATTAATCACAGAATTCTGAGGCTGAAAACCCGTAGCAACAATGTCATCCTCCATGGCTGTAGAGTATGTGTTGGTGGCCCTCCAACATTTGCCATCATTAGTAATTTTGTATGTGCAATTTTGTTTTTGTCTTCATATACCTTTTTCTTTCCTTCCACTCTTTTTCCCACTTCTCCTTTCTCAATCCTTTTCTTTCTTCTTGTTTTCTTTTCCTCTCTAGTCCTATGCCTAGGCCCTGGGGATTACTTGGGCTCTCTGGGTTGAAAATGTGGCTGATTCTGACTTAACACTACCAAAGAAGAGTATTTCATTAAAAAGGACTTAAGTCTAGATCTTTATTAAAGCTCCCTCTGAAGTTACTCTATTATAGGGAAAGAAAAAGAAAAAAAACCAAGCATACATTTCTACCCATTTAATTAAGGCCAACCAGGGGGGAGAGAGAGAGAGAGAGAGAGAGAGAGAGAGAGAGAGAAACCATTAATATACTGAACTTTCAAGTTAAAAGTTTCAGGTTAAGTGGGATGAAAAGAAAGGGAATTCCAAAGATGGGCTTTCTTTCATATGGAAAATTCCTTGTCTCTAGTTTGAAAAAATTGTTTCTTGATTTCATAAACATTTCTTAAAGGCCTGCTATATGCAAAGACAAAAACAAGTCAGTAATTGCCCTCAAAGACCTTACATTCTTATGGAATATACCTATACAAAATTCAGATCTGAGAACTGTGGAAGAGAATACTCCATTGATTTCACTTCCTTCCTTTTTCTCAAGGAATTTGGAAAATGTCAGAAATAAATGGAAATGGCTCCCTAAATTCCAGTGATATTATTAAGAGGGGATCTGAAGTAGGAAGACTGATCTTCCTAAATTCAAATCTGACCTCAGACACGAATGGTATCTATACAGCTGTGTGACCCTGAGCAAATCAACTAACCCTCTTTGCCTTGGTTTCCTCATCTGTAAAATGAGCTGGAGAAGGAACCAGCAAACCGCTGCAGGTTTTTTGCCAAGAAAATTCCAAAAGGGGTCATGAAGGGTCAGACTGACTGAAACAACTAATCAACAACAGCATTAATAAGAGATATCAGCCATCAGAGTGAAACTGAGAATATGGAATAGGAATCACAAGGGAAATCTAATTAGAATCTGGTTATTATTTGTGCTTATGGAAGGGAAGTTATCTTGGTTTGAGGTGAGAAGCATTGGTGGTCTGAGGGAAAAGGAAACAAATATATTTAAAGAACTGGCTGTATTTGTAAATGAAATAAAAATATGTCTATGAGGACCACATACCATAATGCTGAGGGAGCCAATCCTATCACAGGACCTGAAATTCGCACCTCCCTCACAGAAATAACACTGTGAATGGCTGAACAAATTGTGATATCTGATAGTGTTGGAATACTATTGTGCTATAAGGAATGATGAACTGCTTGATTTTTATAAGATCTGGAAAGACCTCCGTTAACTGAAGTGGAGTGAAATAAGCAGAACCAGGAGAACATTGTACACAGTAACTAAAACATTGTGGGATGATTAAATGTAACAGACATCTCTACTAGCAGCAATGCAATGATCCAGGACAATTCTGAGGGACTTCGGAGAAAGATGCTCTCCACCTCCAGAGAAAGAACTGTGGGAGCAGAAATGCAGAAGAAAAACTTGTGATTACGAACAAAAACTTTGTTCGTAAGGGTATATGATTTGGGATTTGGGTTTTAAAAGATGACTCTATTACAAAAATGAATAATATGGCAATAATTTTTGAGTGATGATACATGTATAACCCAGTGGGATTGCTTGTCAGGTCCAGGATCGGGGAGGTGAAAGGGGAGGGAGAGAACATGAATCATGCAACCATGGAAGAATACTTTTTTTAAAATAAATAATTTTTTTTTAAATAGAGGGATAGGGATTGCAAATAAATAAATGAAGTGAAACTGAAGGACACCATCAAAATACAGGGAAGTGTGGGAAGGATAATTCATTAAGCCACACCTTAACACATATTGCTTGTTCAAATGAGCTAGTTACTTATTTATCTAGTAGGTTCCTGAGTAAACAAGCTAGAGGACAGGTTAGTTTAGATAGGGGATAAAGAAGGGGAAGAAACTGGAGGGTAAACCCCAGAACAAGGGGAGAGGGGAAAGGGTCCTCTGTAGCCTGAGGGAAAGTAGTATCTAAAAGAAAGGATATAGAAAGGAGAATGAAGGGAGAGTGAAAACAAATTTTCTCTTCTTAATATTTTTGCCTATAGTCAATCATGAACTTGTCAAAAAAAAAAAAACAGAAAATACAATGAGAAATTTTTGGAACTGGCCTTGACTTTATAGTCATTTTCCAAAGGTAATTTGCTTGTCCAACAGAAGCTTTTGGCCTTGAATTACTACCCTTAGTTAATGAGTTTTAATCTTTGTTAGGAAATCTAAAACTTGTGAAATTCATGCTTTATTTTTTAAAAAACAAAACACATCTTAATTTACTAGATGATGGTCAAGGCCAAAGCCGTTGATTTTATAAACAGATGTGGGAAGAGTTTAAATTTAAGCAAGATTCATACATTTTATAATTTTGGGGTTTTGCTGTTAGAGAAAAAGCCATCCAAACTAGGAGTGAGTTAGAACTTTTAACTCTGTACCAAAGAGTATAGTGTAAGCTAAAAATAACAATAAATTAAAAGAACTTGAATATACTCCTTATATTAAAGGATAATGGGGGGGAGAGTAGATCAGGATGCCATGATTAATTGATATTCCACACACGTACACACTTTTCCACTGATGAAACTGGAAAACATAAAAGGCAGATAACAGAGAGATTAAACTGTTAAGATATTAAATGGGGGAGGGAGGGGCAGTTGGGTAACTCAATGGATTGAGAGCCAGGCTTAGAGTCAGGAGGTCCTGGGTTCAAATATGAATCAGACACTTCCCAGCTGTATGACCCTGGGCAAGTCACTTAACCTCCATTGCCTACCCCTTACCACTCTCCTACCTTGGAACCAATACACACTATTGATTCTAAGATGGAAATTGAGGGTTAAAAAATATATACTAAATGAAAAGCAAAGAAGTATCTATACTCTGTTACCATTTGTTTTTTTGTTTTTTTATGGGAAGGACCTATTTCTACCAAAATATTTATAGTTGCTCTTTTTGTGATGGCAAAGAATTGGAAAGTGAGAGGACATCCATCAACTGGGGAATAGCTGAACAAGTTGTGGTATATGGTTGTTATGGGATAATATTGTGCTACAAGAAATGATGAGCAGGACGAATTTCAGAAAAAATTGGAAAAACCTACATGAACTGATGCAGAGTGAAGTAAGCAAATCTAGAAGAACATTGTCCACAGTAACAGCAATACTGTATGATTATTAACTGTGAAAGACTTGGCTATTCTCAGCAATATGATGAATGATACAGGACAATTCTGCAGGACTTATAAAAAAGAAGGCTATGCATCTCCAGGGGAAAAGTCGGAATGTAAATCAATGCATGCTATTTTCAACTTTAGATTATTTGTGTTCTTACTTGGGGGTTTTGGTTTTATCTGAGTATTCTCTCACAACAATAACCAATATGGAAACATATTTTGCATGACCATACATATATAACCCAGATCAAATTGCTATCTCCAGGAATGGAGAGAGGAGGGAGGGAAGGAGACAATTTGGATCTTATCATTTCAGGAAATGATGTTAAAAACTGTAATTATATATAATTGGGAAAATAAATATATTTTAAAAAAACAATAATTTAGAGCTGTGACACATAGTGGACAGAGCACCAGGCTGGGAATCAAGAAGATTCATCTTCCTCAGATATCTATTAGTTGAATGACCCTGGAAAAGTCACTTAACCTTGTTGGTCTACAATTTCCTCATCTATAATAAAGAACCACAGAGCGAAATGGCAAGCCCCTCCAGTTATCTTTGCCAAGAAAATTCCAAATGGGGTCATGAAGTCTGAAGTGACTGAACAAAAATATTTAGAGCTAGAAGGTCATTGAATTCAACATCTTTTTATATATCAGGTAACTAATTATCTAAAGGGTCCCAACTCCAAGTCTAGTCTTCTACCCACTATACCACACTCCTCATGACTGGCTCATCCCACCTTTTGGTCATCCATCTTCTAGTGTATCTCTTGTACCACTTTTGTGCCATTCTCAGTATTCCACACAAACATTTAAAAATAAGACTTAACAGATGCGATAATAGACTTCAATCATGAGTTGTTGTAGAGATAAAATGGGATAATATTTGCAAAGTTCTTAGCACAAAGTCTGGCACATAGTAAGTCCCTAATACATGCTTATTCCTTCTCTTCCTCTTCCTACCTAAACCTCCCAAAGTTTACTAGTAAAGGAAACCGGAGTATTCGTTGTGTTGTCATTGGGCAAAATGAATTCTGTCTCTGATGTTACCACCTTTATACAAATCATGCCTGAGATGGAACCAGAGAATAAAGAATAGGAGGACATTGAGAGGGGAAATTAGGCTAAATATATATGTATAATGAATATAATATATAATAATTATTATATCCTTAGTGAGTATAGAACATGTGGGTATTGTAAATGTATGCAGTGAAGGAAGGAGAGAGGGTTATCCCTCCAAGTTGAGCATCAGTTCCAAAAGTTGCAATGGACAAATGGAGCTTTGCCCCAAGGAAACAACTGGGGGTGGGGTGGAGGGGAAGTGAAATTCCTCCCTATGGTGACTCACCATACTCTGAGATCTTCTAGTGATGGACAACCACTCCTGAGATGCTCCCTCCTGAGAATCCATTGCCATAGTTACCCCCTCCCAGGAGAAGCCTTTGCCCCAAGCCCTTGGTTGGAACTGCCCGTGAAGGAGAACTCTCCTCTGAGAGAGAGGCACTGCTATGTACCCCTCCCAGCTGACTATGACCTTGGTTCAAGCTCTTCTGGTCAACCAAAGTTTTAAAGCTAGTCCTTGAAATGTGAAAAGCAAAGGAAATGGGAATGTTTTCATCAGCAATCTTGTTACTTCTTGGAATTATAACATTTCAAAATGCACAACCCAACCCATTCCTATTCCCCCTGGATGTGCAGTTATAGAGGTCTTTATAAATCGTGGTGTGATTTAACAAAGTGTAGAAATGATCTCTTCCTGTCCTCTCATACAGGCAGCAACATAATACACACTATTATTGGCCAAAATGAACCACATTGGCCCACGATGAAGCCCTGGGATTTGCCTATAACAAAGAATGATGGGCCAGGTCAGTGAGTGATGACAATTGTGATTCAGAAATGTAGCCAAAATGGGAGGAAGGCAGCAGCTGAAAACTGAAGAGCTTGGGCAGATCCTTGGTCAAGGATGAGGGGGGCTCGAGCCAGAAAGAGAGATGAGTCTGGGATAGCAATGAAACAGAGATAAAAATGGATAAGCTAAAAGAGGTGGTTGATGAGTCTGGTCAGAATCAAGTAAACAAGGAAAGAGATTGGATTCTATAACTTCTGACTGCATGTATCAACACATTAAGAGCCAACAAAAATGACTAGCCATCCATCATTGACAAAATACTGTGCTAGGCCACCTGAATACAACAATGAAAAATGACGTTATTCTGGCTTCAATCAATCCATCAATAAACATTTATTAAGCACCTACTGTGTGTCAGGCACCATACTAAGTACTGGGGAATCAAAAAGAGGAAAAAGACAGTCCTTGTCCTCAATGATCTTGCAATCTAATAAATGAGACAACATAAAACAATTCCATACAAAGCAGGCTATGTATAGGATAAGTAGGAAATAATTAATAGAAGGAAGGTACAAGAATTAAGAGGGGTTGGAGAAAGCTTCCCTTTTAGTTGGGGCTTGAAGGAAGCCAGGGAGATCAGTAATCAGAGTGGAGGGAAAGCATTCCAGACGTGGGGATCACACAAAGAGAAAGCTTCATTGGGCTGCAAAAGAAGAGATGAACTTTAGCCAAGGGAGAGGGGGAAAATTCTAGTCCACGCATGGGGAATACCAAGAAATAGGAGAAGGCAAGCTAAAGATGAATAAAGGGCAAAAAGCCACAAGGGTTATAAAAGCTAGAACCAGGGTTCAAATTTCTCTGACTTGGGCAAAAGGAAAGTTCTCCTCCCCAATTTTCACTATGTGTACCTGGAGTGAGATTCCAGGTATGAGCCTGGAAGCAAGGACTGTGCCAGGGAAATCATTGGATAAATATAGTCACAAGGGTAGAACAACCAGAAAATCGGAGCAACGGAATCAAAAATACCACAAGACCATGAGGATAGGATGATCTTCCCTGCAATATCCCCCTGGACTGCCCCCATGGGTGACCCATGCAAATTAGAAAATCATATTTGATTCCTGAGACATCATGTGTGAGATAGTGGGTGGAGAAAAGGCTTGATAAACTAAAGCAGGAGCACAGCAGGCTCTCAGGACTTCTGTGTTTCCTGTGGACTGCTCTCCTCAGCATTCCTGTGAGTAGGGGACCCAAAATGGCAGCCATAGATTTAGCCAGATAATGAATCAGTAAGTTAAATATGTATCTTTCTCCTATTTTTCTATCTTTTCTCCTACTACTTTTTTTTTAATCCTTATCTTCCATCTTGGAGTCAAAACTGTGTATTAGCTCCAAGGCAGAAGAGTAGTAAGGGCTAGGCAATGGGAGTCAAGTGACTTGCCCAGGGTCACACAGCTGGGAAGTGTCTGAGGCCAGATTTGAACCTAGGACCTCCTGTCTCTATGCCTGACTCTCAATCCACTGAGCTGCCCCCTATCCTACTACTTTTGATTTAATAAAATTACTAATTCTAAGGACCAGTCTCTTCAATTTAATTCTTGCAGACTCCAAATCTATCATTCTTTTTATTTTCCATACAATCTCACTTGCGTAGATAATAATTAGAGTAGGGACAATTAAGTGCAATAGTGAATAGAGTGAAGTCAGGAAGACCTGAATTGGAATCCAGTCATGCTGTGTGACCTGGAATAGGTCACTTAATTTCTCTGAGATTGGGTTTCTTTATCTGTAAATGAGGACATTGATCTCTGAGGTCCCCTTCAACACTAAATCTGTACTGTTCTGTCAGCTCAATCTCCAATCCACATCATATCTGCTGTCCATTATTTTTTATTCATTTAATAATCATTCTTTCAACAGTCTTGAGTACCTACTATGTGCCAGGCACTGTATAATGAGTTTGCATTCTTCTCTTGGAGAGCAGCATGAACCCAAATAAATAAATATAGTATATACACAAAACAAATTCAGAAAGTGATTCCCAGGCATTAGGGAAGGGCATTAGACCTCTGCAGGGATACTTGAGCTGAGCCTTGAAGAGGGATGAGTATTCTGTAGAGATGGAAGTGAGGAGGAGGGAGGAACATCCAGGTACACAGAGAGGAGATAAAAAGTTGCTTATGGGGCACAGTAAGTAGGTAGTCTAACAAATGAATAATGTTCCAAAAAACCTAGTAAGGTAGACTGGAGCCATATTGGGAAGGGCATTAGGAGTCAATGATAAGAGTTTAATGGGAGCAAACTACAGGAGGAAGTGGGATCAAGAATTTGATGGTCAGTGAGAGAATACATATAGCGTGAAATTAGGCTGTGTTTGGTGTTTTGTAAAAATGGAGACTTGAATCCAGGACTTCAATCCCCAGAAGTCCTTGCTCCACTTCCCCAGAATGCTTTGTAATATCACTGAATTCTCACCTGGGCTGAGATCGAGATGGGGTATTTAACCTGATTGGAAAGGCTTCTGGGCCTCTCTTTTCTTTCCTGTTTCCGCTTGCAAGCAGATGGGTCTTTTATGATGTAGGTGAGGTTGTCTAGGCCTTTCTCTGGCCTAGACACGTGCTTTTCTTACTTGTGTATTCTTAAGTTCTTAATCTTAAATAAACCTCTAAAATATAATACTCCTTGCAGAGAGAAACTAATTTCTACCCTGCCTCAGTTTCCCTAAATTTTAACTGTTACAGTTCTAATATTTCCCAGCATTAGAAAGCAGGAGTGGACGACCTTTACTTAGATTTGGTCTTACATCTCTTATCTCAGTTGGCAAGTTTGTGAGCTCTCTCCAGCCTCCACAAGGGAAAAATGAAGTATGTAGTGGGAGTGAGGTGACCAAACTCAGGGTCTGGGTCCGAGACAAGGAGGTTGAGAAAGAAAGAACCAGTGGTTCAGTCAAAGGGGTGAGTGACCATGGGACAGGATCTAGACAAGGAACAGGTCTAGGGAGCTACCCCAGTTTTGACCCTGAGCAGAAGCCATATGAGAGCCTTTGCTTTCATAAAACCTTGAGCTTCCCATCTACTTCCTTCCTTTCAACTGCCTCCTTATGAAGATGAAATTAAATAACACCAGTAAAGCCCCCCCTTAAATGCTAGCTGTTGTTATTATTGCTTACATTACCTTTATGGTGTTTGGAGTTTATGATAGAGTAGAGATGCAGCATCAGTGGATTTTGGAGAGCCGATGCCTTGAGGAAGAGCTAAATGATGTGAGAAGGTAGGGCACAGAGAGAACATGAAAGAGCCCTTCTTATCTTGGGAGAAGGATCCCATGGAAATTCTTGACAAGTACAATGTCACAAGGACTTCTTCCATTACAAATTCATTTTCTTTATACGTGTTGTTCTCTTCATCTCAACCCAACCTCTTAATTGTGCAATTGTGAGGAGATTCAACTCACAGGCGATTCTGAAACTCTGAAGGTTCTTGTCTGAGGGGCCCCTCTGCCCAGCAAAGCTTGCTCTTCAGTTATTTTTAGAACGGCAAAGAATCTGAGGGCAAACTAGCTATGCAATGGTTATGCATTCTTTGTTCCAGGATCCATTTATTAGTATTGTACTCAAAGAAATGTACACTTCATGATAAACCTACAGCTCAAAGGCAAGACACAAAGGAAATCCTTCAAGAAAATTCACAACTCACGAACCGTATTGGGGGCAGAATTTTTCAGGCTCTCAGAAATATAATCTGAGCAGAGTGAGCACTGGATATTTTTGTAAGCTTCGTGAAAATGGTTTTTTCTCCTTCCATATACATTCTGGATTGCAAATCATCCATCTCTAAAGCCCCCTTTTGCAAGAGATAATAATGCCTATATCAGATCTGACAGCAAAGCATTAAAAAATAGAAACCAGGCAAGAGGATTTCAAAAGGAGCATTTCAGGTATAGTATTCTATTGTGCAAAGTTGGGTCTTGAAAAGGTATAGAAAGCACACATTGTTTGTAACAGCTCCTAGAAACTACATTTGTATGAAAAGTAAAGCAAAAATAATTGTGGTATCTGTTGGTGATGGAATACTCTTGTGCTAAAAGGAATAATAAAGTGGAGGAATTCCGTGGAGACTGGAATAACCTCCAGGAAGTGATGCAGAGCGAGAGGAGCAGAACCAGGAGAACATTGTACACAGAGACTAATACACTGTGGTACAAGAGAACGTAATGGACATCTCCATTAGTGTCAATGTAATATCCCTGAACAATCTGCAGGGATCTAGGAGAAAAAACACTATCCACAAGCAGAGGACAAACTGTGGGAGTAAAAACACCGAGGAAAAGCAACTGCCTGACTACAGCGGTTGAAGGGACATGACTGAGGAGAGGCTCTAAATGAACACTCTAATGCAAATACCAACAACATGGAAATGGGTTTGAATCAAGGACACATGTGATACCCAGTGGAATTGCATGTCAGCTATGGGGGGTGGGGGGGAGGAAAAGAAAATGATCTTTGTTTCCAATGAATAATGTTTGAAAATTATCAAATAAAATAATGTTTAAAAGTAAAAAAAAAGGAAATTTTTAAATAAATAAATATCGAAAAATCTTGTCCAAAGATAGTGCATTTGCTTGATCAATACTCAGCCTGATGTCCACACTTGGCTCAAGGGAAAGAATTCTAACTCTAGGGTCAGAAGACTGGGATTCAAATCTGGCTACTGATGACTACTGCTCTTGTGATGTTGGGTAAGTCATTGAGTCAAGTCAGTAAGCAATTATTAAAGGGGCAGCTATGTGGTGCAGTAGATAGATAGCCAGGTCTGAAGGTGGGAGGTCCTGGCATCAGATCTGGCCTCAGACACTTCCTAGCTGTGTGTCACTGGGCAAATCACCGAATCCTAATTGCCCAGCCCTTGCCACTCTTCTATCTTAGAACCAATAACACATAAGGTAAGAGTTTGGGTTTTTTAAGCAATTATTAAGTGCCTTGTATGTGCAAAGAAAACCCCCCCAAAATAAGTCCTTGCTCTCAAGGAGCTCACAGTCTAATGGAAGAGAAAACATAAAAATAATTATGTGCCAACAAGATAAAATCAGAAGGGAGAAGGCACAAAGATTGAGGAGGATTGAGAAAAGCTTCTTGTGGAAAATGACAGTTTAGCTGAGACTTTAAGGATGCCAGGGAAGCCAGGAGACAGGGATAAGGAAGGAGAGAATTCCAGTCATGGGGGACAGCCAGGAAAAATGTCCAGAGTTGGGAGACAGGGCGTGAAGTGGGGCATAAGGTATAAGCAAACTAGAAAAGGCCAGATCAGAAGGGCTTTGAAAGTCAAAAAACAAAAGGGAAGATTTTATATTTGATCCAGGAAGCAATGAGGAGCCCCTAGAAGTGATTGAATGAGGGATGAGTTGCATTTCAAGATCAGTTTGACAGCTGAGTGGAAGATTGCTTGTATTGGAAAGGGACTTAAGGCAGGAAGACCAATGTTTGCAGCTGGGTGGTGGTAAGTGTCCTGGGAGAGAAGATGGGTTGAAATGACAGAATTTGGCAGCTGATTGAATATTGGAGGAAGAAAGAAACAGTGAAGTATCAAGGATGACTCTTGGGCTGGGCGACTAACCAAAAAGAGATACCCCTATAATAATAGGAAAGTTAGAAAGAGGGGAAGGTTTGGGAGGAAAAATAAGAAGTGCAATTTTGGGCAGCTGGGTAGCTCAGTGGATTGAGAGTCAGGACCAGTAATGGGAGGTTCTGGGTTCAAATCTGGACTCAGATTCTTCCTAGCTGTGTGACCCTGGGCAAGTCACTTAACCTCCATTGCCTAGTCTTTACCACTCTTCTACCTTAGACCCAATACCCAGTATTGATGCTAAGAGGGAAGGTAAGGGTTTAAAAAAAAAGAAGTGCAATTTTGGAAATGTTTGAATTTAAGATATCTAGAAGACATTGAATTTGAAATCTCCAATAGAATTAAAGGGATGTCCATCAATTGGGGAATGGCTAAACAAATTGTGGTATAAGTTGGTGATGGAATGCTATTGTGCTCTAAGGAATGATGAACTGGAGGATTTCTACATGAACTGGAAAAACCTCCATGAACTGATGCAGAGTGAAATAAGCAGAACCAAGAGAAGATTATACACAGTAATAGCAATATTGTGGAATGATCAACTATGATGGACTTAGCTACTCTCAGCAATGCAATGACAATTCTGGGGGACTTATGACAAAGAATACTATCCACTTCCAAAGAAAGATCTGTTGGAGTCAGAATGCAAATGAAAGTATATTATTTTTCAATTGTTTGTTTGGGTTTATGTTTTGGAGTTTTGGTTTTATATGATTATTCTCTTACAAAAATGATCAATATGGAAATATGTTGTGTGGTAATATATAATCCATATCAACTTGCCTTCCAGCACTGGGAGGGGGAAAGGAAAGGAGGGGGGAGATAAGTTTGAACATATCACTTGGGAAAACTTGTGTGGGTATTTATTACATGGAATTGCTAAAAAAAAATAATTAAAATACATTTTTAAAAATATCCAATAGGCAGATGGAGATGCAAGACTGGAGGTCAACAGTGAGGTTAGGGCAGGATAGATAGAGTTGAAATGGTAATTAAACTAATGGTAACTGATGAGACCAGCAAATGAAGCAGTAAAGAGGGAAAATAGAGGAGGGCCCAGGATAGAGCCTTGGGGGACATCCAGGGTTAGTGGGTACAATCTGGAGGAATATCCAGCCATAGAAAGTGAGAAAGAGTGACCAGACAGGTAGGAATGGCCTCCTTAAATCCCATATCTGTAAAAAATCAGGAGGAAGGGTTTATTGAGATGATTTCAGCTCTTAATTTATGATCCATAAAAGTAAAGATTGCTAATATGATAGTTAAACTGTGGCAGCTATTAGAGAGAGGCCAATTCTGAGCTCATTGAGGTCTTTTTTCCACCTGCTATTTCTAGGACCAAGTTGGGACAGCAGCCTGGAGGCTCCCCTCCATTGTCAGAAGTTTGGGCAATGAAAGCAGCCTGTCCTAGTTTTCAATTTTAATCTTATTATACTGGCTCCCACTTCTGAGTTAACTTCCTTTTTGAAATAAGCCAAATCCTCCAGGAAGAATACTACAACATGCTAAATCCACGTATCAAGAGAGACTAATGCGAAATTCAGAACCAGGAAAGAAAATACTATGAGTTCACATTCTGTTTCATTGAACAGTCTAATTAACTGAGAATTATCCTCTGTGGATAAATCAACTTTCAAAGAATTCAGATATAATAAAATTCTAAATTTTAGATTCAACTAAACGATTCAATTAATTTAAATCCAAATAAACCACTGAAATGTGAAGGCGTAAGTTTTTTGTTGATGACAGCTTAAAGGACCCTACAGCTAGGTGGTGCTCTGAATGGAGCATTAGGCCTAGAGACAGGAAGACCTGAGTTCAAATTCAGCACTAGACACTTTCTAGTTGTGTGCTCCTGGGCAAGTCACTTAACCTTGTTTGCCTCTGTTTCCTCATCTGTCAAATGGGCTGGAGAAGGAAAGGGCAAACCACTCCAGTGTCTTTGCTAGGAAAATCCCAAATGGGATCATGAAGAGTTGGATAGGACTGAAACAACTCAACCACAACAAACAATTCAAGACCTTTAGCTGAACATCAATTCTCCTTGTACAGCCCCGTATAGGTAGAGGGTGTGAGACAATGTGTCTTGGGCCTATAACATGTCCTTTCAAATAAAACCCTTATATCAACCAGTTTACTTACCATTTAGAGAATAGAAAAATTCCAGGCTTATGAGCTCTCCCTATTGGATGTACAAATAAATGTGAGGTTACTGTTCTGTAGATCCAAAACAGATTTCATGCATGGTTTTCTCTTTTGCGGTTTAAAAACTGACCATTTGCTGTTTATCCTTGGATTCTAAGTTGAAAAAATATGGAACTGATTGTTTTGCCTAAAAGCCAAGTCCATGATATTGCTGATGCCATGTTTCATTAAAATACGCTTTTCTATAAAGAAACTATCGGCATCGCAGAGGTGCACAGGCCAGCAGTGCTTTTAGTTAGAATTCTTGGCCATTTGCAGCTCCACATGTGGTGACCATCTGTAACCAAAGTAAACTTTTCCTAATATATTTTGCATACTGAGCAGTATAGTTTGTACTCAATAACATGGAGCGGGGGAGAGGAACACCAAGCGCAACTGCCTCCTCCACTGGTGCTGAAAAAGCATTGATCTACATTTCAAAACTCTATCATAAATTCCTACTGGCTGCGAGTCTTTAAGGATCCATGATTCATTTACATGAGTAATCCCTCCACTAATCAGTCCCTGAACTCTCATGCAGAACATGGTCCCGCCACTTCTTAATCCTTGTGAGTTTCTGTGGTAGAAGAAAAAAAAATCAGTATTTAGTGAAAACCCTCTTTGAATTTACCAAACTCTGGGATGTCATCTCTCCCTTGCAACATCTTTGGAGCCCGTCCAGCTTAAGAGAGCTTCTCTGGTGGAAGGTTGAGAATGCAGTCATAATGATGTGTTGGAACAGAACTATAGTGGATAGCAGAAATTATTTCAGTCCTTCAATGGAACAACACTAATATTAATATTAACATTAATATTCCAAAATTCCCTTCCCTGCTGCAGATTACCGCCCATCCATGCCTTCTCATCCAATTCAATTCATTTGTACAGATTTTCCAATAGATCTTCCTCCAAGGATTTATCCAACATATTAAAGATCTTCTCCTTCTTCCTCCTTCCTCCTCCTTTTTCCTCCTCCTCCTCCTTCTCCCTTTTCCTCCTCCATCCTTCTCCTCCCTCCTCTTCCTTCCTCCCTCCTCCTCCTTCCTCCCTCTTCCTCCTCATTCTTCTCTCTCTCTCTCTCTCTCTCTCTCTCTCTCTCTCTCTCTCTCTCTCTCTCTCTCTCCCCCTTCTCTTTTACATTCCACCATTATCAATACAATACTTGAGCTGCCCTTCTGTTATCCCATATTCTTAGCACATAACTAACCCATCCATTGCTTTTTCTGATCCCACATTTCCTGGGTGACAGCCCTAATGCCACTTCTCATGTATAGGTCATCATTGACTAAATTCTATGGCCCATTTACACCAACCATACATCTCTCATGTGCCCTCTGGGTCATCAACAACTTTGATTCTTCCAGATGTGATATTCTAAGATTTCTAACCATTAGAGAATCATTGGGAAACAAATGCATTAAAAAGATGGACTTTGTACCAGGATGAGGATGGGGGTGTCAACTTAGCATAACTGAACACATTGTTCAGTTTCCCAAATACAATTCTGGTCCCAGCCCATCTAGATAATGTGCCAGCAGACATATGTACTAAGGTCATAATTCAATGGACTGGCCACTTAATTGCATGTCGTAGTGTGGGCACTTCGCAGCCATTCATTTTTCCTGTATGAATTATCAAGCAGACCTCTTTTCAACAGTCATCAATCTCACTGAAAAGGATATGTAATGTACTGGGGCTTGATGTAATTAATACAAAACCACCAACAAATAGGAGTGATCAGAGGACTTTACTATCTGTTGGGAAGAGAGAAGAGGAAGGAATAAGCATTTATTAAGCCCTTACTATGTGCTGAGCACTTTACAAATATTACCTCATTTGTTCCTCACAAAAGCCCTGGGAGGTAAGTGCTATTTTTATCCCCATTTCAAGCCAAGGATACTGAGGCAGCAATTAAGTGACTTACTCAGTCCGAGTGTCCGAGACAGGATTTCAATTCAGGTTTTCCTGACTCCAGAGGCACAGCACTCTATTCACTGGACCACTTCACTGTCCCTCTATTGGGAATCCCTCTTCTCTTGGTGCTTTATAGGGGACACCATCTAAGATTAGTGCTGAACACTTTTTTCTTTAACATTAATAATCAGAGAGATGTTGAAAAGTGTTCTCTCCATGGCTACATTTATCAAGGAATCTTGAATAATTTTAATGCAATGCATGAAAGATTCCTTGTCTTTAAGGCTATGCTTTGCCCTATTAGGATAAAAATATAAACTTCTCTATTTGGCTTTTAAAGCCTTCACAATCTGGTCCCACCCTACCTTTCCTCCCTTACTGCTCTTCCCACATCATATCATCCAGTCAAACTGATCTTCGGGTTCCTCACAGATAACCTTTCATCTCCCCTCTACAGGTCTTTGCAGTGGCCACCCCTCCCACCTGGAATTCTCTCCCTCCTCCTATCTGACTCATAGAATTCTTGACTTATTTCAAGACTCAGTTCAAACACTACCTTTAATGTGAAACTTTTTCCAACCCCTTAAGTGCTTGTAGTCTCACTACCTAAAACTACCTCAAGGCAAGCAGGCTTACTATGTACCAGGCACTATGCCAAAATCTGGGGATACAAATACAAGTAAAAAGAAAGCTAGTCTCTGACTTCAAGGAACTTACATTCAAAAAACATAAAAGGGAGCTTTAAAAAAGGAGGGGGGAAGAGATGGAACCCCCAAGGGGGCATGATGGCAAAATGCAGTCAGAAGCATAGCTGAGAAGAGGAGGATGTATGGAACTGTCACCAAGATAGAAGCCCTATAGGAACTCATCAATGGGAGAAGGAGACTGGCATGTATTTTTCCTATTTATACTTTTACTTGTACATGATGTCTTCCTTCTCTTAAATAAAAGGGTCTCCTTGAGGACAGAGACTTTCATTTTTGTCTTTGAATTCTGAGAACGTAGCACATGTAGCATGCAATTAATTAATGCTTATTGATGGATGATATGGCGTCCCTTTTTTTGAGGTATCCAACCAACAATAAACATAGTGGGACATAATATTCTCTGCACATTTTAAATTCTGTGACTGTAAAGATGTTGTCTGCAGCTAAGAATCATTTGGGGAAATTCTGCTAATTCTCTTCTCATATTTTCATCAAGGTGATCCTTCCAAGATAAATGTGTAGATTTTTCTTACAAAGATTTTTATAAAGATGAAATGAATAAAAAACTTCATTAAGCATTTACTATGTACTAAGCACTATGCTTCACCTAGAGAGAACAAATGAATAATAAAAATGGTGATGGTAACACCTATAACATATAAGCAGATATCTAAGACTTTTATATAAGTTGTCTTACTTGATCCTCAGGACACTTTTGGAATGCAGATGTTCTAGGTATTCTTGTCCCCATTGGATGGATCTTGTTTAACACATTTCTAGAAACCTTTCAAATTTACACCGTCATTGAGTTGACCACTAGGCAAAGGTCAGAGACAGTCTTCCATTTCCTGGATTATCCCAGTCTATTCATCCAGCAAATGCTTTAAATACCTACTACGTGCAAACAGACCACTGTGCCATGTTATGGGGGGCACAGTGACATCGCATCATTGAATCTAAGGGTTAGAAGGAACTCAAGAGATTGTCTAGTCTAGCAGTCTTCATGATGCAGAAACTTCCTATTAAAGCATCCCTGACAAGTGGTGGCCCAGACCCTGGTTGAATACCTTCAGTAATAAGGAAGTCTACAGGAAGAAGTAGAAAGGAATTAATGAACTGGGCACCTGAGGGACCAAGAAGGAGAGAAATCCAATACATTAAAATTTGTTTCCAATCTCTTTCTTGATCTGGGTATGTACCGACAAAGTAAAGGGAGAACGAGTGATTAAATATTCAACATGTTATGTAGGCCAAAATCAGAAAATTCAGGCAAATGAAAATTACATCTAATTAGGGACTGAATTACTTAAACTAACTGGATAATTATCCCACCTTGTTTTCACTTTTTATTATCCTTGCCTTTTTTTTTAGTATCTACACAGTTTACAGTTTAAAAATACACAAGAAAACACTTACAGATCTTAATGATATGATTACATGATCAGATTTTACAAAGATCTAGACCTCTGTGATTATTTTAAAGACTATAAGAGACTTTAATGTAGCCTGAGTTTTAATTATACATTAAAAGCATAGTTGGGAGAAGTTGGGGATCATTAAAAGAGCCTGATAGTTTTCTACTCTGATATTCTCACATTTAACTTTGGGTCAGAATTGTCAATTTGTACTCTCTGACAGATAGATAAAAAGACAGACAGACAGACAGACAGACAGACAGATAGATAGATAGACATACAGACAGATAGATAGGAATGTATGTGCATATGTGTATATACAAATTTATAAACATGCACACATTTGTATATGTGTGTATATATACATAATATGTGTATAGATATATATGTGTATCTCAATTAGGATTTCAAGTAGTAATATCTTCATTATTGATTGAAGAATACTGGAGAAGGAGCAAGAATCAAAAGTAATAATAATAATAACTCACATTTGTACAGCTCTTTGAATAAGTGAATGAATGAATGAAAAAATCATTCATTGAGTGCTTACTGTTTGCTTATTGCTCACTTTCTCAATGAGGGGATAACAGAGGGAGGGAGAGAGAGAATTTGAAACTCAAAAATTTTTTTAATGTTAAAAATGATTTTTCTATGCAGTTAGAAAATATAAAATATTAAAAATAAAGAAATACATTTTATACAAATCCCTTAAGAAAATGAAGTAGTGGTACCACAGTTGTTCTTATTACATTCAAAATATGCAATGAAGAGGGAACTGATACACAAGATTCCAAGCATGATCAATTTATTGGCAAGACAGCAAGAGAAAAAAAAAAAAAGATTAATGGTTCCTCAATAGCTGAAGACATCTCTGACAGTCAGAATAGTTTTTTATACACTTGGTTAAATAAAGTCCATTGACACAAGCTGAACTAAGACTTTGATTGGTCTTTGAAGGCAAAAATATTTTGTTTAATCACGCTCATTTGCAAGGGGGGATCTGTACTGGGAAAAGTCCTTGGAAAGTCTGGAAAGACCACTGTACAACCTTGCTATATCTCCATACACACACACACACACACACACACACACACACACACACACACACATACCACTTACTATCAGAGAGACCCAATAGTCCCTCTAATCCTAAATCAGAAATTATCTGGAACAATTAGGCAAAACATCTCCTGCACAAGTTAACTCACAGATTCTTTTTGGGAATGTTCTTTTGTTCTTTTTGGACAGGACTAGGTTGTAGCTCATAAAATTAGGTAACCTAAACTCTGACAAATGCTGCTATTGAAGCCTATAGAATTAAATCCAAATCTGATCCATATACTTTAGTTTCAATGATTAATTAAAACTGTTAACCATTAATCAATCAATAATCAATCATCTAAATTTCACAGGCTGTCACTTTCTAACTCCTCTTGCTAAAAAATAACTTGGAGAGTTCACAGACTATATTTTAATTAATTAGATTTGTAAAATATGGAGATAGTATGGCTTTTCTCTGACCAAAATCCATCAAAGTCAAAGAGTTTCTGCCATTGATAGAACTTCATAATAAAAACATGATTACAGTAGGACAATGAATTTGCATCCTTGGATTAACTTTTATCTATCTCAAAATCATTTTTATGCTATATCTGAAAAGAACTTAGGAATTTCTAACCCTAAATCAGAAAGTTGTCTGGGATAATTAGCTTCTCACATGGGAAACTAAAAAAGAAAAGAATTAATCTTAGTCTGGAGACATCCTACCTACAAAAGATTTTTAAAATGTTGATTCAATGACACATGTAAAACCCAGTAGATTTGCTCGTTGGCTATGGGAGGGGGAGTTAGGAGGAGGGAAGAGAAGAAAAAGAACATGAATTATGTAACCATGGAAAAATATTCTTAAAAAATTAATTAAATTAAAATGTTCAAATCAAAAAATGTTGATAATTTATCTAAATATTTGATATTATTATATGAGAATTTCTCTCAAAAATTCTACAACTTCAAAAAACTTGATCATGTAGCAAAAAATGTATTAAGAAAGATTTTGCTGTGCACTATTTTTAAAGCCTGGAAAATCTGTTTACAGTATTTGTAGAAGATTCTGAGGTGGCCCCTATATAGTGTTCAAAATAAAAATCACAGGCAATATAGCATAATAGTTCTAGATCTGAAATCAAGAAAACTTGTATTCAAATCCTACCTCTGACACTTATTAGCTTTTTAACCATAGGTAAATCACTTACCTGAGTTTCTTCTGCTTCATTTGTAAAATGAAAATATTCATGTCATGCCTACCTAATTAATTGGACTCTTCTAAAACACAAATAAGTTAATATATAAAGCACTTTGCATAACTTAAAGTGCTATATGATAGCATATGAATGCCAGTTATTTAGATTATTGGTAAGATAGCATACATAGCTTCTCACACTGGCCAGCATCCTTATGACTTCTTCTGATTAGTGAATTCCTCTCTAAACCTTGATTTCAGGAAGCACCCACACCAGTAATCATGCTCTCTTCCAAACCAGACCAAACCCAAACTGACCCTTCACATGTCCTTTTCCCAACTAATCCCCTGTGATTTTTTAAAAAGTCCTTATCTTCCACCATAAAATCAACTCTGTGTTTTTGTTCCAAGGCAGAAGAGTGGTAAGGGTTATGCAACGGGGGTTAAATGGCTTGTCCAGGTATGGCACAGCTAGGTCATATTTGAACCCAGGACTCTTATCTCTATGCCTGGCTCTCCCTTCACTTATCTCCCTTTTGTCCTCCTTCACAAGAATATGTCCCCTGACAGCAGAGATCCTTTCTTTGTGCTTGTTATTTACATTCCTAGTGTTTATCACGATGCTTAGAGTAAGTACTTAATAAATGTTTTATCTCACTATCTTTGCCTAAGAGTAAATAAATAGAAGCAAAGAGAGATGCATGTGTTTGCTGTCAAGTATTGACCCAGATGAAGAGATTTGCTACCTCTTTCTCTTCATCTAGAGTTCTTCTAGCAGTGCTTGCCTCACTCACCATCAGGAAGAAACTAAGATTGAGTTTTCCCCAACTGGAGTCTTGTTTGACCCATTCTGTCCTGGCTCAGCTGCCTATCAAAAGGCTTCCCTTTGCCACACAGTAAATGGTCAGGGATATCTGGGCATGCTGAATATATCTCTGAATCCTCGCAGGGCTACTCCATTCTGTACCATCACCGACTTCCAGAAGTTTATTCACCAAGACGTCACATCACTGGCCAGTCCCCCATCACAACAGCCAGGTCGAAATGTCATCCAGCTACACACCCTCTCTCCACCTGCTGCCTGGTATGGCCCACATTTTCCTCCAATTGACCAGAAATCAGTCTGTCCAGCCATTGTGGGAAAAACAGCCCTCACTTTGTTTACTTTTGAGAATTGGGGGAAGGGGGATCTGAGTTTTTCTTGAGAAATATCATTCACTTCCATTGACCCAAGAGATGAAACATCCTGTTTCTCTGTTCTGCCAAAAGCTGATAAGGAGCCAATAAGTACTTGTCCTGAAGAGAGCACAAACAATGCTAACTCCTGATACATCGTACTGGAAATCTCAACACTGCATTTCAACTTTGATCCAGGGTCAGAATCATTAATCACTATAGGGATGGCAGGAAGGGGAGGGCTCCTACTTAATTTCTTTAACCCTCAGTTTCCTCATGAGGATCAAATGAGATAATATATTTAAAGTGTTTTGCAAAGACTCCATACATACCTAAATACAAGTGATGATTATATCTCCTTTCAAAGACTAATCTTTCTTCCATTACAAAATGATGCTTGTCTTTTGATTCATTCTCCAGTCCCAAATGGTAACTAACACACAAATCAGAATCCATAAATTCTCTGTCTATTTTTATTTGAATTTCTATAAATACAAACACTCTGTGAAATAAACCATGTATGTTCTGCTGAAGAGCAATTTTTAAAAAAATAAACTCTTTCCTTTGTAAGGGGAAAAAGGGATTAATTTTAAAAGGGTTGGACTGGATTATTTAAGAGTGTGGTCACCAGGAATTTAATTTATTCCAAAGAGATTTATTTACAATTTATTTACAGAATGTAGAAAGAGTGAAGTAAGAAAATCAGAGAGAGGGTAGGGTAAGATATCTAGTTTAATCTAGTAATCTAAGTAACTTACTCCTGGGCAGAGAGAGTTAGTCCTTAGGCCTCAGCAAAGCCAAAGACCTGGGGAAATCTCTCCCAAGAGGTAAGTCTCTCCTGAGGCTAGTTTTCTCAGAAAATTCAGCAGTTAAGAGTCAGCTTTTTGCTCACCACATGTCAGTTCAAAGGAAGAGATTTTAGAACAGTCTCACCAGGAACAGTCTTGGGTCCAGCCTCCACTCCAAAAAATAAAGAATTGTCTCTCACAGGAAGTGACAGCTCCTTTTAAAGACACTTCTTTTGCATCACTTCCTGTGTCTTCCCCTAATTTTACATCTACCAATCATAGTTGAAACTTTGCTTTAAGACTGCCATGGGGCAATTAGTTTAATTCTGATTCATCACCCACTATTGCACACATGGGTCACAGACCTCACACTTAATGATTAAGTGGGATGTTTACACTTTTAGTGATTAGATCTAAAAATGGGCAGATCTCCATACTCAACTTTCATGTAGGGTATTTACACTTTTGGGGATTAAATCTAAAAATAGGCAGGGGTAACAATTTTAATCTTCACAATCAGGGGAGAGTTAATTTTAATCTTTACACCTTCCATCTTAGAATCAATCCTGTGTATTGCTTCCAAGACAGAAGAGTAGTAAGAGCTAGACACTGGGAGTTAAGTGACATGGATAGGGCCACACAGCTAGGAAGTATCTGGGGTCAGATTTGAACTCAGGAGCTCTCGTTTCTAGGTGAAATTAATTTAAACCACATATATCATAAAGAAAGTTCATATAAGAAAAGATTCATGGGTTTGGAGAAAAATAATGTCCATTATACAATGTCTCTGACATTTCCATTGAGATCAATAGAGATGTGACCTCTCTCACAGAATCTAAGACTAATCGGTCATTTCTCATAAAATATCCTTTCCTCAACTATCCTGTAATCAGGTATTGAATTTGTGTTTTAGATGCCATGGTCATTTGTGAATTCTTCCATTGATACAAATTACCAGCTTATCAATATCTTAAGCCAGCTGCCAAGAGTACTAGAAGGTTGAATACTTTGGTCTCGGTCACACAGGTAGAAAAGGTAGCAGGGTATTCATGTCTCTGAGGTCAGCCTTCTACCAACTATATTACACAGTCAAATTACACACATTTAATGAGAAAATGAGAGACAGAGACAGAAGCAGAGACTGGGACAGGGAGAGAGGAGATAAGAGAGACAGAGACATGAAAAGAGAGAGGGAGAAAGAGAGTGAAAGAAAAAGAGAGAAAGAGAGAAGAGAGAGAGGGAGAGGGAGAGAGCACTTAAAAGGAGCTCCCATAGATATTCATCTTAAAATTGCAGCCTAAATGTCCAGTGGCTAAACAGGTGATTTGTCCTGACTTGGAGAAAGAAGTCTTCACTTAATTTTATTTTTCACTTGAGCATAATCTCCAGGCCTACCAGGTATGGGAGGTCTATGCCCTCACAATTCCAGAAACTGGAGCAAGGGTGGTTTTTTAGCATACTTTGGAGGTGAGATGGGGTGAGGAAGAGTAGGGAAGTAAAGATGGTGAAGATAAGCAAGGTCTTCCTTCCCTTCCTCTCCCCATCTCTGAAGACCTCAGACATGTTTCCTCCCTCTCTCTCTTTGAGCTAGAGGAGGTCCTTTCAAGCTTCCATCAGTCTGGGGCATGCCCCATCCTCCCATCAGTCACCTCGAAGTATCCCCAGGTCAGCTGACAGCAGTTTCTGAATTAGGAGCCCCCCAGGTCCTTGTCATTGTCAAATGGCTCACCTTTGGAACCAGATAGGATTTTGTCAATGGAAATAGCATTTCATTTTTAAAAAAACAATATTCTATTTTTTTCCTTAATTACACATAAAAACAATTTTAACATTCTTTTTTAAAATTTTGAGTCTCAAATTATTTCTCTCCCTCCCTCCCCTATGCTCACCTCCCCCTGAGAATGTAAGCAATCTGATATAGATTTTACATGTTATTACCATCTGCTTAGTGACTTCATTCTAAAGACTATGGGACATTTCCATCTAACTCATGACTGAAACCCTCCCTATGTGTTGTCCCCCCATTAGACTATGAGTTTGTGGGGGGCAGGGACTATCTTCCTTTTCCTATTTGTATCACCAGGACTTTACACATAGTAAGCACTTACTAATTCATTCATTCAAGTAAGGTAACATGGGTTCAGGCTGCTTTAAGAGAGTCATATTTTCCAGGAATAAAGAGGTGATAATCCCTGGTCGGATTCCATCTGGAGTCAATGTTCGGTCTTAGTATCCACGGTTAAAGGAAGATGTGAATAACTAGGGGATGTCCTGAGGAGGGAAACCAGGCAGATGAGGAACCTGGAGGAACTGGGGATGTCCAGTCTAGAGAAGAGAAAACTTAGGGGGATTTTTTTCTCAAGTACTTGAAGAGTATATCATGAGGTTTCCCTCATGTCTATGGATTCTTCTACTCAACCCCAAAGGACAAGCAAGACTAGATACAATTGGGTGAAAATTGTCAAGAAACAAATTTAGGATTGAAATCCAGAAAAACTTCCTAAAAATTGTTGTTGTTGTTCAGTTGTTTCAGTTGTGTCTGACTCTTTTGGACCCCATTTGGGCTTTTCTTGGCAGAGATACTGGAATGGTTTGCCATCCTTTCTTCAGTTCATTTTACAGGTGAAGAAACTGAGGCAGAGTCAAGTGACTTGCCCAGGGTCACATAGCTAGTTAAGTGTCTGAGACTGAATTTGAACACATGAAGATGAATCTTCCTGATTCCAGCAGAAAGAGCTTCTTTGGAAGGTAGTGTGTTCCACTTAAGCAAAGGCTAGATGACCACTCTTTGGGTTTATTACTGAGTCGCTCTAAAGTCCCTTCCAACTATTAAATTCTGTGATGATAAGACCTTAAAAGATAGAGACTTCTAGAGCCTCATCAATGCCTAACAGAATGCCATGCACACAGTAGGGACTCAATAAATATCTGTTGAATTGAATACGACAAATTTGCCCTTTTTTTTAGTGCCAAGTTATATGTTTTACAGTTCATCTAAGTCATAGAGTCGTATTCAAGTGGATTGCTTTGACAGAGCACTGATTTTCTGCTATCCCACTTAATGCTGTTTTTCCAGATCTATTCATCATTTATTGCACACATATGGTTGCCACAAATACTAATGTGAATTTCATATGCAAACTTGTCCAAGAAAATGTCCCCAGTGGTGAGCCACTTAAGAGAAACCGACTCCAAAGAGAGTGGACATTCAGGAAGACAGTCCTTTAAGGAAGGGAGAAGGATTGGTCTGAAATTTAAGAAAAGACATATTTTAAAACACCTTATTTTCCATTCTGTCCAAGACCATTGTTTCCAGTGTAAGGATGCCCTCGAAGTTACAGTTGAAATTGTAGTACAATTGAAAGAGTAGCAGTTCAAGAGTCAAAGGACTTTGGACAAGTCTCTGAACCAGCCTGAGCCTCGGTACCCTCCTCTTTAACCCTGACGATCGACCCCAGCAGGGACCGATCATGGCGGGGATCAATTTGGTCTAGAAAAGAACTCATTCTCTATTTCTTTCTTTTTTTTTTAATCTCATTCTCTATTTCTAAAGAGCAACATTCTGGAGAAGCAGAAAGTAGCACGAAGATGAGGAGGTTTCTTAGTCTATTCTGCCATCTAGTGGCCAAATTTAAAAAAGAATCAAATCATGTTCACATCTCTGCATGGGTCAAATGTGCAACGATAGGTGCCCACTGTCTTTACTGCAACGAGTCCCCACATGAGTGAGATCATAGATCTAGTGAAGGATGGAAGTCGCTGATTTTATACTCTGCATGTGTGTTCCATTTATCTATTTGCCAGGATCTGTCCAAGAAAAGTACCTTCAAAAGAAAGAAGGGGGCATCTAGGTGGCTCAGTAGAGAGAGAGCTGAGCCCAGAGACCCAGGAGGATCCTGGGTTCAAATCTGGTCTCAGACACTTCCCAGCTGGGTGACCCTGGGCAAGTCACTTGACCCCCATTGCCTAGCCCTTACCGTTCTTCTGCCTTGGAACCAATACACAGTGTTGATTCTAAGATGGAAGGTGAGAATTAGTGTTTCTTAAAGATGGAAAAAAATCGAGCAAACCTAACAAATACATCAGTCAAATTTGAAAATATATGTGTAAATATATACACATACCTACACATATGTGTATTTGTCTGTATCTATTTTTAGATGTAGATATATAAAAGATGTTATCTTCCATCCATAGTCTTCCATAAATGCACAGAAGCAAACAAATTCCAGCACCAAACTTTAGTTATATTTATGCATAATAGTTGGATTTGCCATTTCCCTCTTGATAGTTTTCTACTTTGTTCTGAGGTCTTTGCTGCTGAAAAAGAAATGCTATTTGTTTATTTATTCATTCGTTTATTTGTTTGTTTGTTTGTTTATTTTTTAAACTCTTACCTTCCATCCTGGAGTCAATACTGTATATTGGTTCCAAGGCAGAAGAGTGGTAAGGGCTGGGCCATGGGGGTTAAGGGACTTGCCCAGGGTCACACAGCTTGGAAGTGTCTGAGATCAGATTTGAACCTAGGACCCCCCCTCCCCCACTCTAGGCCTAGTTCTCAATCCACTGAGATACCCAGCTTCCCCCAAGAAATGTTATTTAAATAGTATTGTAAAGGTAATGATCTGGGACAATCTTGAAAGACTTATGATAGGGAATGTTATCCTCCTCCAGAGAAAGATCTGTTGGAGTTGGAAGGATGTGGATCAGAGCAGACTATCTTTCACATCTGTGTGTTTATGCTTTTATTTGGGGGGGTTGGTTTTGTGGGAGTGTGCTCTTACAATGACCAATACAGCAGTGTGATTTGCATGATCATAAAAATAAATTTTTTTTAAGTTTTGTAAATATGAAACCTTTTCTTAAAAAGAGATCATTGCTAACATTTTTACAAAGATTTTTTTTTAGTGGTTACAATGAGGAGATCAGTCAATAAGAATCCAGTCCCAAGAACATGCATAATATGCTCTGCCTGCTATGATATCATCATGGAGGCTTGGTGAACTTGTCTTCAGAAATGGATAATAGTGGGGCCCTTTTCCTGCTTGCTTCTGGGCAGAAATAGGTTTTTTCTGCATCTGGAGGGTTCCAGGGTCTCAGTCACTCCTTCAGTCCAGGGGTTATAGATCCAGAACCTAATGGACTCAGGAGAAAATAGGAAGCCCTTGAGCCAATGCTTAGCTTCATCTCAGCTGCCCTGTCTTGAGCATTGAACTCTAAATGATTCTGGCTCTAGTCAGGCCATTGGGAGGTAAAAGGGTGAGGAGACTCAGCAAATGGTCCTGACTAGGAGAAGCACATCAATTCAACCCCAGCATCTCTCTGACCTTTAAACCTTGGGCCAGAGGCACCTCTCTCCTGCTTCCACTATCCTGTCCCACTTTTGCTCCCCAAATCCTTGCCACGATTCCTAGCAGCCCATGAAGCAGATAGCTCCAGAAAGGTACTATCTACCCTTTTATAATGCCTTTCTTTACTTTGGATTTTCTCTCTGAACTGCCTGTTACCAATCCTTGAGTGTTCTTTGGTTGACAAGAAAAGAGAAAAATAATTTGGATTCAGTAACAGAAACAGAAGGGAGGAAAAGAGGCACATATTTCCAATGTGCCTCATCGTCAGGACCTAGCTATTGACCACTGGAAAGCAATTATGGCAGAGAGAGAAAAGAAAGAGCTACAAAAATGGCATAAGGTCCTTTCTGTGATCACTCCTCAACTCTTAATTAAATTTAGCCAACCTCAAATCTTTCCCATTCATTTTATGTCCTGTATTCTACAAGTCACACTCACAGAATATCACTGAGAGAATGCTAGTATTTAAGGGTGTGTGTGTGTGTGTGTGTGTGTGTGTGTGTGTGTGTGTGTGCTTAGTTATTTAAGGACACCCGAGTCTCTCTAGATATGATTCGCAGGGAGGCATGAATAGATATCTCCAGTCTCCTCTGCCCACTCTTCCTCTCCAATATGCTACCCAACTATAAAACATTCCTAAATCTCCTATTCTGGTTTTCCTTTGGCATATCTGAATACAAATGAAGTTTGTTAATTTTTTAATAAGTAACTCTTTGAAACTGGCTTGGATTTTATATACACAAATATTATAGCCACAATGTGACCAAATGGCCAAAAGAGATTATAACTTCCACTCTGTGATTGGAAAGTTTGTAGCTACCCAATTCCACCACTAGATGACATCAATTAGGAAACACTAGGAAACATGATTCTTCTGCCATTTTTCTTTGATAGCTTCCCTGTTACTTTCAAGGCACCACCATCTTTCCATTCTCCAAGGATCAAAATCCCAGGTACATCCTGGATTCTTGACTCTCTCTTACTTGCCGCATGTCCTAGCAGTTGTTAAATCTTTATCATTCCTACTCCTCTTGACCACGCCCCACCTTCCCTCTGTTCACATAGCCACATTGTATTTTCAAACCCTTACCACTTGGGTCAAGATCTGTTGCAATGGCCTCTTAATTGGTCTCTCTGCTTTAAATTTCTCTCCCTCTGCTTTAAATTTCTCTCCATTCCATCCCATTCTCCACACTGCTACAAAAGTGATTTTCCTACATTTCACCCAACAAATAGGAGGGAAAGAGAAGAAGTGAAAAGAAAAAATTAGAGGGAGAGTAAATTAAGGCAAAGAGAGTAGATAGAGTACTGGATCTGGAGTCAGATTAGTTCCAAATTCAATCCCAGCTTTAGATTCTTTTTGGCTATATAACTCTGAATTTATCTCTATTCACCTCAGTTTCTTCATCTATAAACTGGGAATTATAGCAGCAGAGTTGTTGAGAATATCAAATGAGATATTTGTAAAAGTGTTTAGCCCAGAGCCCTAGCACATAGCAGGTACTATATATCTGTTAGCTATCATCATTATAATTTTACACATTACTCCTTCCTTGTACCCTGCAATCTGGTCATCCTAACTGGTTTGCTGTCTACTTGAATAGGACTATTAGTCTACAGTGTGAGCATTAGCTGTCCTACTGCCTGGAATGTTTTTCCTTATCTCCTTTGATAGTAGAAACCTCTGGCTGCTTCAAGATTCTGCTCAGGTGTTTCTTGCTGCATATAGTCTCTTCAGAATCTGCTAGGGTCCTCCCTTCCAAAATGACATTGTACTTTTTTTAAACCCTTACATTCTGTTTTAGAATCAATATTGTGAATTGGTTCTAAGGCAAAAAAAAAAAACTGTAAGGGCTGGAGGATTAAGTAGCTTTCCTAGGGGCACATCATGTCTGAGATCAGATTTGAACCCAGGATCTCCCATCTCTCAGATTGACTCTCAATCCATTGTGCCAACTAGCTACACCCTACATTGAATTTTTTTAACATTTTCCTTGTGTCTTAGTATCAGTTCTAAGACAGAAGAGTGGCAAAGCATTAAGTTGACTTGCTCAGGGGCACAGAGCTAAGAAGTGTTTGAAGTTAGATTTAGACTCAAGTCTTCCAGATTTCAGGCCTGATGCTCTATCTGATGTGCTACCTAATGCCCCTACATTGCAATTTTTATTTTTATCAAAGTGAGCAGTATGGAACTTGGAATCAGGAAAACCTGAGTGTGAATCTTACCTCAAATACTTACTGACTTTGCTACCCTGTATTACTGTGTACCTCAGTTTTCTTATCTATAGAATGGGGATAATAATCATCACTTACCTCTGGGGCAATGAGGTGGTTCAGTAAATTCAGAGCCAGTTCTAAAGACAGGAGATCCTAGGTTCAAATCTGACCTCAGACATTTCCTAGTTGTGTAAGCCTGGGTAAGTAACAACCCCCTCTGCCTCGCCCTTACCATTCTTCTGCCTTGACACCAGTACACAGCACTGATTTTAAGATGGAAAGTAAGGGTTTAAAAAATAATAATAAACTACCTCCCAGGGATCAAACGAGATATTTGTAAAGCCCTAAGCCTTGGCACATAGAAGGTAATTAAATAAATATTTATTGATGGATTAATTGTTGATTTATAAGCTTCCTAATGGGTTTCCTCAAGTCTCTCCCACTCCAATATTTCACTCATTCTTCTGTTCTGTTCTCCCTCAGGAATCTGTCCTTAAAGACCAAACTAGATTACAAGAGGCTGTCTCCTGCAGAATTTGTAAGAATTCAAGAGAATTTCAGTTATCTTGGGTTTTAGGATTGGGTTTTTTTTTTTTAGGTTGGGGCTTTTTTTTGGGGGGGGTCCAGTTTCTTGATTGAAACCTTTTATACAATGCAACCTTCTTCCTCTTAACTCCTGATTGCATTATATTACCATTTTGTTCTATTTGAAAGGGTCTGGCCTTCCAGGTTCAGGAAGGAAAAAAGACCAGAGAAAGGGTCAAGTCCTGTTGAGTTAACATTCCCTCAGATACACTCCCGTCTGTAAGGGAGTTGGACAATGGTTGAACAATAATTTTATGAAATTATGTAGTCACCAATAATTATTATATCTTGAGTCAGAAATTTATTTACAAATATTTTCAAAATGAAGAGGAAACAATAAAGTAGAGAAATATGAAGAGGTTAGAGAAGTTACATATCCTATCAACCTAAATGTTTACTCTGGATCTGTTTAATCCAGGCAGAGATTAATTAGCTCTCAATCAGGAAGGCTGGTGTTAAGTAATCACTGTAGCCTCCTCCAAGCTGGAAGCTAGTCTCTTAGGAAAGTAGGAAAGGAATCAGCCTTTCATTCACCCAACCAAGTAGTCCAGAAGTCAAAGTTTAAATTGAAGCTGAGCTCCAAACCCATAATCCAAGACAAAGTCTCCAGCAAAGCTCCCTCAAAGACTCTCCCCAGTCACAAAACTATCTCCAGAAGACAATCTCTTCAGACTATCTTCTCAAAGACAATCTGCTCTGAGGGAGTTTGGGGCTTGCTTTTATGGTGACTCCTTATGCCTGTCCCTCTTCACAGGGGCCAATCACAGTTTCCAAATTGTCTAGCAATTTCAACTACACAGGGGCCAGTGCCTGTGGGATCGAGACCTCACCTTCTGAAGGTTAAGTTCTCATCAAAAAAGATTCACAGCTAAGGGTGTGAATTTTCTAAGTACCTTGCTAGCTTCTCACCTAGTCCTAAGTAGAGTGTTCAATCTTTTGCTGATTCAATTTAAAAGTAAACAAAGGAGAGTTAATCCTGTCTTCACAGTCTGCTGAGGTACTAAGTTGGGGTACTTGAGTTAGTGTTAACTCAAGATAGACAGAGTAAAGAATTCTCTTTCTCACTTCTCTCCTCTGAGATTCTGCCATCATCATGCTCTCATCTTGGGACTTTCCTGTCCAGTCCATCCTCCACTCAGCCATGGAATTGATCTCCCCAAAGCACAGCTCTGACCATGTCACCCACATCCCCAATCAAAGGAGACAACATTATACAGAGCATATAGTAATGAATCCATGGTCATTTGGGGGGAGAGGGGAGCCATCTGCGACAGTTCAAGAAAGGCTTCATAGAGAGGTAGATTTTTGAGCTAAGTTTTGGATTCCAAGAGGCAGAGATGAGAAGAGAACGCTTTCCAAGCTTAGGACAGTCTGTTGCAAAGGCAAGGAGATGGGAGATGGAGCACATGTGTAGCTAAAACCATAGAGCATATGGAAGGGAATAATATGACTGGAAAGAAGAGAAAAACCATTATGAAGATCTTTAAATACCAAATCGGCTTTTTTTGTTGTTGTTGTTGCATTGTTTGGTTAGTTTTGTTTTCAAACAGGCTTTTATATTTGATCTTAGAACTAATGGGGAGCCACTGGAGTGAGGCAGCTAGGTGACTCAATGGATAGAACCCTAAACCTAAAGTCAGGAAAATTTCAAAATCTAGTCTCAGACACTTACTAGCTGAGTAACCCTGAGCAAGTCATTTCACCTCCATCTGCCTCAGTTTCCTGATCTATAAAATGGAGATAATAAAAACACCTACCTCCCAGGGTTGTTGTGAGGGCCAATGAGAGAAAAAATTATAAAGCCCTTAGCATAATACCCGGCATATAGGAAGTATTATATAAATGTTAAATATTATTATTATTATTATTATTAGTGGGGAGGTGTGACATAGACTCATGCTTTAGGAAAATCATTTTATCAGCTATGTTGAGAGTGGATTGGAACAGAGAAAGACTTGAGAATTGGTCAATAAGTAATTAATAAGTGTCAGGCACTGTGCCAAACCCTGGAGATTCACAGAAAGGTAAGAGATAGTTCCTATCCTTAAGGAGCTTTGTGAAAGAAACATTGATACCCCTATTTTAATTTGATCAGTATTTACTCAATTTATGCTCATTTTAGGAACTCAGTGACTGATGTTAGATTAGAATCAAGATTAATAGAAGATAGGTATATTGTTAGACTGATAGGTATATCATATATGTATGTATAAGTGAATATTATTATATTACTGTTATATTACCATAGATTATAAGGAAAATAATATGGATTATAAGGCATAAAGCAAATTTATGTAGATTATAGGGCAAATTGTATATTATAAGGAAAAATCATAGGATTGTCTGTTACGTTACATTCCTCTTAGCTTGTTATTGTAACAACATCTCTCATTTGTGTGAGGTGAACCCCCTCCCAGGATCACCTTTGGGAGCCTTCCTGCATCCCAGCACTCCAGCATGGGTCACGGGGCAGTGACCTTGGCTTTTTTACCCAGAAATGATGGGGAAATTGATCTGGGGAGTAAAGGGGGAAAATACAGTGGAGGACACAGGAAGTGGGAGTCTCTCTATTTTGTCAGACATGCTGCAAAAGGAAGGTGGCTAAGGGAGCCATGTGGAGAGCACCCACATGTCTAGTTAGAATAGGTTTCTTTTCTCTCTCTGTCTGCCTTCTTCTGTTCAAGTAAATATTAATAAACTCTATGGAAATTAAGGGCCAGAGTTAATTTAGTTATTACACATCTTTATGAATCACTGTCACCCACTTCCTAAGTGACCCTTCCTTTCACTCCCCAAATTCCTTAACTCCCAGCATACCATTGGTCCAAAACTGAGTCTTATGACTAGTGGACATCCCTGAGCTGTTGTTAACTAAATTACTGCGGCAGGAGGCACAGGAAAACCCGTGGTTAATGACCTGGAACAAATGTCCTACAATCTTGCTGACTAAGTGGTTATGATCAATGTGTTTATTCCCTCAACTGGTTATGATTAATGGAAAAATCCCTCAGCCAATGGTAGAGTTTCCCCTGCTTTTGGTATTAGCCAATCATGAAATTGTAACATTTCATTCAATTTTTTGCATGTGTGGTCTCCAATCTACATAATTACTGGCCCTCCAGCAGCAGTTATCCTGGATCAGGAGGACGATCTCAGATCTTAATTACTTAGAGATTGTTGGTCTTTCTAAATAAATAGATTATTGTTCAGATGTTTCTGTTGCCCATTGTGGCTGATGGGAAATTTTGCAATACGGGAGAGGACTTGCAAATAACTCTGTACAGATAAGTGGCAGGCAGGATAAATAGAACAAAATTCAGAAAGGGATGGAGAAAGGCATCTGGAGGAAGGGGGGAACTTTAGCCAAGACTTGAAGGAAGCCAGGAGGCGGAGATGAGGAGGGGGAACATCCTAGGCATGGGGAGATAGCCGGTGAGAA